>NW_027143692.1:0-50824 GCF_026170545.1 Melanerpes formicivorus
GTGCTAGGTCTTTCCCTTTAGGTTTTACCCCAACAATGTTTTCATTAGTTTCGCTCACTCTCGAAATCAAGCATTTTACAGCAGGTTGGAGCAGCCTGTATCTCAGCACAGGAATAAGGTAGGGAAGAATTCTAAGGCTCATTTTGACTGCCTCCAGAAGTTAGATCAGATGGCAAATTGGATTTGGTGCTAGGTCTTTCCCTTTAGGTTTTACCCCAACAATGTTTTCATTAGTTTCGCTCACTCTCGAAATCAAGCATTTTACAGCAGGTTGGAGCAGCCTGTATCTCAGCACAGGAATAAGGTAGGGAAGAATTCTAAGGCTCATTTTGACTGCCTCCAGAAGTTAGATCAGATGGCAAATTGGATTTGGTGCTAGGTCTTTCCCTTTAGGTTTTACCCCAACAATGTTTTCATTAGTTTCGCTCACTCTCGAAATCAAGCATTTTACAGCAGGTTGGAGCAGCCTGTATCTCAGCACAGGAATAAGGTAGGGAAGAATTCTAAGGCTCATTTTGACTGCCTCCAGAAGTTAGATCAGATGGCAAATTGGATTTGGTGCTAGGTCTTTCCCTTTAGGTTTTACCCCAACAATGTTTTCATTAGTTTCGCTCACTCTCGAAATCAAGCATTTTACAGCAGGTTGGAGCAGCCTGTATCTCAGCACAGGAATAAGGTAGGGAAGAATTCTAAGGCTCATTTTGACTGCCTCCAGAAGTTAGATCAGATGGCAAATTGGATTTGGTGCTAGGTCTTTCCCTTTAGGTTTTACCCCAACAATGTTTTCATTAGTTTCGCTCACTCTCGAAATCAAGCATTTTACAGCAGGTTGGAGCAGCCTGTATCTCAGCACAGGAATAAGGTAGGGAAGAATTCTAAGGCTCATTTTGACTGCCTCCAGAAGTTAGATCAGATGGCAAATTGGATTTGGTGCTAGGTCTTTCCCTTTAGGTTTTACCCCAACAATGTTTTCATTAGTTTCGCTCACTCTCGAAATCAAGCATTTTACAGCAGGTTGGAGCAGCCTGTATCTCAGCACAGGAATAAGGTAGGGAAGAATTCTAAGGCTCATTTTGACTGCCTCCAGAAGTTAGATCAGATGGCAAATTGGATTTGGTGCTAGGTCTTTCCCTTTAGGTTTTACCCCAACAATGTTTTCATTAGTTTCGCTCACTCTCGAAATCAAGCATTTTACAGCAGGTTGGAGCAGCCTGTATCTCAGCACAGGAATAAGGTAGGGAAGAATTCTAAGGCTCATTTTGACTGCCTCCAGAAGTTAGATCAGATGGCAAATTGGATTTGGTGCTAGGTCTTTCCCTTTAGGTTTTACCCCAACAATGTTTTCATTAGTTTCGCTCACTCTCGAAATCAAGCATTTTACAGCAGGTTGGAGCAGCCTGTATCTCAGCACAGGAATAAGGTAGGGAAGAATTCTAAGGCTCATTTTGACTGCCTCCAGAAGTTAGATCAGATGGCAAATTGGATTTGGTGCTAGGTCTTTCCCTTTAGGTTTTACCCCAACAATGTTTTCATTAGTTTCGCTCACTCTCGAAATCAAGCATTTTACAGCAGGTTGGAGCAGCCTGTATCTCAGCACAGGAATAAGGTAGGGAAGAATTCTAAGGCTCATTTTGACTGCCTCCAGAAGTTAGATCAGATGGCAAATTGGATTTGGTGCTAGGTCTTTCCCTTTAGGTTTTACCCCAACAATGTTTTCATTAGTTTCGCTCACTCTCGAAATCAAGCATTTTACAGCAGGTTGGAGCAGCCTGTATCTCAGCACAGGAATAAGGTAGGGAAGAATTCTAAGGCTCATTTTGACTGCCTCCAGAAGTTAGATCAGATGGCAAATTGGATTTGGTGCTAGGTCTTTCCCTTTAGGTTTTACCCCAACAATGTTTTCATTAGTTTCGCTCACTCTCGAAATCAAGCATTTTACAGCAGGTTGGAGCAGCCTGTATCTCAGCACAGGAATAAGGTAGGGAAGAATTCTAAGGCTCATTTTGACTGCCTCCAGAAGTTAGATCAGATGGCAAATTGGATTTGGTGCTAGGTCTTTCCCTTTAGGTTTTACCCCAACAATGTTTTCATTAGTTTCGCTCACTCTCGAAATCAAGCATTTTACAGCAGGTTGGAGCAGCCTGTATCTCAGCACAGGAATAAGGTAGGGAAGAATTCTAAGGCTCATTTTGACTGCCTCCAGAAGTTAGATCAGATGGCAAATTGGATTTGGTGCTAGGTCTTTCCCTTTAGGTTTTACCCCAACAATGTTTTCATTAGTTTCGCTCACTCTCGAAATCAAGCATTTTACAGCAGGTTGGAGCAGCCTGTATCTCAGCACAGGAATAAGGTAGGGAAGAATTCTAAGGCTCATTTTGACTGCCTCCAGCAGTTAGATCAGATGGCAAATTGGATTTGGTGCTAGGTCTTTCCCTTTAGGTTTTACCCCAACAATGTTTTCATTAGTTTCGCTCACTCTCGAAATCAAGCATTTTACAGCAGGTTGGAGCAGCCTGTATCTCAGCACAGGAATAAGGTAGGGAAGAATTCTAAGGCTCATTTTGACTGCCTCCAGAAGTTAGATCAGATGGCAAATTGGATTTGGTGCTAGGTCTTTCCCTTTAGGTTTTACCCCAACAATGTTTTCATTAGTTTCGCTCACTCTCGAAATCAAGCATTTTACAGCAGGTTGGAGCAGCCTGTATCTCAGCACAGGAATAAGGTAGGGAAGAATTCTAAGGCTCATTTTGACTGCCTCCAGAAGTTAGATCAGATGGCAAATTGGATTTGGTGCTAGGTCTTTCCCTTTAGGTTTTACCCCAACAATGTTTTCATTAGTTTCGCTCACTCTCGAAATCAAGCATTTTACAGCAGGTTGGAGCAGCCTGTATCTCAGCACAGGAATAAGGTAGGGAAGAATTCTAAGGCTCATTTTGACTGCCTCCAGAAGTTAGATCAGATGGCAAATTGGATTTGGTGCTAGGTCTTTCCCTTTAGGTTTTACCCCAACAATGTTTTCATTAGTTTCGCTCACTCTCGAAATCAAGCATTTTACAGCAGGTTGGAGCAGCCTGTATCTCAGCACAGGAATAAGGTAGGGAAGAATTCTAAGGCTCATTTTGACTGCCTCCAGAAGTTAGATCAGATGGCAAATTGGATTTGGTGCTAGGTCTTTCCCTTTAGGTTTTACCCCAACAATGTTTTCATTAGTTTCGCTCACTCTCGAAATCAAGCATTTTACAGCAGGTTGGAGCAGCCTGTATCTCAGCACAGGAATAAGGTAGGGAAGAATTCTAAGGCTCATTTTGACTGCCTCCAGAAGTTAGATCAGATGGCAAATTGGATTTGGTGCTAGGTCTTTCCCTTTAGGTTTTACCCCAACAATGTTTTCATTAGTTTCGCTCACTCTCGAAATCAAGCATTTTACAGCAGGTTGGAGCAGCCTGTATCTCAGCACAGGAATAAGGTAGGGAAGAATTCTAAGGCTCATTTTGACTGCCTCCAGAAGTTAGATCAGATGGCAAATTGGATTTGGTGCTAGGTCTTTCCCTTTAGGTTTTACCCCAACAATGTTTTCATTAGTTTCGCTCACTCTCGAAATCAAGCATTTTACAGCAGGTTGGAGCAGCCTGTATCTCAGCACAGGAATAAGGTAGGGAAGAATTCTAAGGCTCATTTTGACTGCCTCCAGAAGTTAGATCAGATGGCAAATTGGATTTGGTGCTAGGTCTTTCCCTTTAGGTTTTACCCCAACAATGTTTTCATTAGTTTCGCTCACTCTCGAAATCAAGCATTTTACAGCAGGTTGGAGCAGCCTGTATCTCAGCACAGGAATAAGGTAGGGAAGAATTCTAAGGCTCATTTTGACTGCCTCCAGAAGTTAGATCAGATGGCAAATTGGATTTGGTGCTAGGTCTTTCCCTTTAGGTTTTACCCCAACAATGTTTTCATTAGTTTCGCTCACTCTCGAAATCAAGCATTTTACAGCAGGTTGGAGCAGCCTGTATCTCAGCACAGGAATAAGGTAGGGAAGAATTCTAAGGCTCATTTTGACTGCCTCCAGAAGTTAGATCAGATGGCAAATTGGATTTGGTGCTAGGTCTTTCCCTTTAGGTTTTACCCCAACAATGTTTTCATTAGTTTCGCTCACTCTCGAAATCAAGCATTTTACAGCAGGTTGGAGCAGCCTGTATCTCAGCACAGGAATAAGGTAGGGAAGAATTCTAAGGCTCATTTTGACTGCCTCCAGAAGTTAGATCAGATGGCAAATTGGATTTGGTGCTAGGTCTTTCCCTTTAGGTTTTACCCCAACAATGTTTTCATTAGTTTCGCTCACTCTCGAAATCAAGCATTTTACAGCAGGTTGGAGCAGCCTGTATCTCAGCACAGGAATAAGGTAGGGAAGAATTCTAAGGCTCATTTTGACTGCCTCCAGAAGTTAGATCAGATGGCAAATTGGATTTGGTGCTAGGTCTTTCCCTTTAGGTTTTACCCCAACAATGTTTTCATTAGTTTCGCTCACTCTCGAAATCAAGCATTTTACAGCAGGTTGGAGCAGCCTGTATCTCAGCACAGGAATAAGGTAGGGAAGAATTCTAAGGCTCATTTTGACTGCCTCCAGAAGTTAGATCAGATGGCAAATTGGATTTGGTGCTAGGTCTTTCCCTTTAGGTTTTACCCCAACAATGTTTTCATTAGTTTCGCTCACTCTCGAAATCAAGCATTTTACAGCAGGTTGGAGCAGCCTGTATCTCAGCACAGGAATAAGGTAGGGAAGAATTCTAAGGCTCATTTTGACTGCCTCCAGAAGTTAGATCAGATGGCAAATTGGATTTGGTGCTAGGTCTTTCCCTTTAGGTTTTACCCCAACAATGTTTTCATTAGTTTCGCTCACTCTCGAAATCAAGCATTTTACAGCAGGTTGGAGCAGCCTGTATCTCAGCACAGGAATAAGGTAGGGAAGAATTCTAAGGCTCATTTTGACTGCCTCCAGAAGTTAGATCAGATGGCAAATTGGATTTGGTGCTAGGTCTTTCCCTTTAGGTTTTACCCCAACAATGTTTTCATTAGTTTCGCTCACTCTCGAAATCAAGCATTTTACAGCAGGTTGGAGCAGCCTGTATCTCAGCACAGGAATAAGGTAGGGAAGAATTCTAAGGCTCATTTTGACTGCCTCCAGAAGTTAGATCAGATGGCAAATTGGATTTGGTGCTAGGTCTTTCCCTTTAGGTTTTACCCCAACAATGTTTTCATTAGTTTCGCTCACTCTCGAAATCAAGCATTTTACAGCAGGTTGGAGCAGCCTGTATCTCAGCACAGGAATAAGGTAGGGAAGAATTCTAAGGCTCATTTTGACTGCCTCCAGAAGTTAGATCAGATGGCAAATTGGATTTGGTGCTAGGTCTTTCCCTTTAGGTTTTACCCCAACAATGTTTTCATTAGTTTCGCTCACTCTCGAAATCAAGCATTTTACAGCAGGTTGGAGCAGCCTGTATCTCAGCACAGGAATAAGGTAGGGAAGAATTCTAAGGCTCATTTTGACTGCCTCCAGAAGTTAGATCAGATGGCAAATTGGATTTGGTGCTAGGTCTTTCCCTTTAGGTTTTACCCCAACAATGTTTTCATTAGTTTCGCTCACTCTCGAAATCAAGCATTTTACAGCAGGTTGGAGCAGCCTGTATCTCAGCACAGGAATAAGGTAGGGAAGAATTCTAAGGCTCATTTTGACTGCCTCCAGAAGTTAGATCAGATGGCAAATTGGATTTGGTGCTAGGTCTTTCCCTTTAGGTTTTACCCCAACAATGTTTTCATTAGTTTCGCTCACTCTCGAAATCAAGCATTTTACAGCAGGTTGGAGCAGCCTGTATCTCAGCACAGGAATAAGGTAGGGAAGAATTCTAAGGCTCATTTTGACTGCCTCCAGAAGTTAGATCAGATGGCAAATTGGATTTGGTGCTAGGTCTTTCCCTTTAGGTTTTACCCCAACAATGTTTTCATTAGTTTCGCTCACTCTCGAAATCAAGCATTTTACAGCAGGTTGGAGCAGCCTGTATCTCAGCACAGGAATAAGGTAGGGAAGAATTCTAAGGCTCATTTTGACTGCCTCCAGAAGTTAGATCAGATGGCAAATTGGATTTGGTGCTAGGTCTTTCCCTTTAGGTTTTACCCCAACAATGTTTTCATTAGTTTCGCTCACTCTCGAAATCAAGCATTTTACAGCAGGTTGGAGCAGCCTGTATCTCAGCACAGGAATAAGGTAGGGAAGAATTCTAAGGCTCATTTTGACTGCCTCCAGAAGTTAGATCAGATGGCAAATTGGATTTGGTGCTAGGTCTTTCCCTTTAGGTTTTACCCCAACAATGTTTTCATTAGTTTCGCTCACTCTCGAAATCAAGCATTTTACAGCAGGTTGGAGCAGCCTGTATCTCAGCACAGGAATAAGGTAGGGAAGAATTCTAAGGCTCATTTTGACTGCCTCCAGAAGTTAGATCAGATGGCAAATTGGATTTGGTGCTAGGTCTTTCCCTTTAGGTTTTACCCCAACAATGTTTTCATTAGTTTCGCTCACTCTCGAAATCAAGCATTTTACAGCAGGTTGGAGCAGCCTGTATCTCAGCACAGGAATAAGGTAGGGAAGAATTCTAAGGCTCATTTTGACTGCCTCCAGAAGTTAGATCAGATGGCAAATTGGATTTGGTGCTAGGTCTTTCCCTTTAGGTTTTACCCCAACAATGTTTTCATTAGTTTCGCTCACTCTCGAAATCAAGCATTTTACAGCAGGTTGGAGCAGCCTGTATCTCAGCACAGGAATAAGGTAGGGAAGAATTCTAAGGCTCATTTTGACTGCCTCCAGAAGTTAGATCAGATGGCAAATTGGATTTGGTGCTAGGTCTTTCCCTTTAGGTTTTACCCCAACAATGTTTTCATTAGTTTCGCTCACTCTCGAAATCAAGCATTTTACAGCAGGTTGGAGCAGCCTGTATCTCAGCACAGGAATAAGGTAGGGAAGAATTCTAAGGATCATTTTGACTGCCTCCAGAAGTTAGATCAGATGGCAAATTGGATTTGGTGCTAGGTCTTTCCCTTTAGGTTTTACCCCAACAATGTTTTCATTAGTTTCGCTCACTCTCGAAATCAAGCATTTTACAGCAGGTTGGAGCAGCCTGTATCTCAGCACAGGAATAAGGTAGGGAAGAATTCTAAGGCTCATTTTGACTGCCTCCAGAAGTTAGATCAGATGGCAAATTGGATTTGGTGCTAGGTCTTTCCCTTTAGGTTTTACCCCAACAATGTTTTCATTAGTTTCGCTCACTCTCGAAATCAAGCATTTTACAGCAGGTTGGAGCAGCCTGTATCTCAGCACAGGAATAAGGTAGGGAAGAATTCTAAGGCTCATTTTGACTGCCTCCAGAAGTTAGATCAGATGGCAAATTGGATTTGGTGCTAGGTCTTTCCCTTTAGGTTTTACCCCAACAATGTTTTCATTAGTTTCGCTCACTCTCGAAATCAAGCATTTTACAGCAGGTTGGAGCAGCCTGTATCTCAGCACAGGAATAAGGTAGGGAAGAATTCTAAGGCTCATTTTGACTGCCTCCAGAAGTTCGATCAGATGGCAAATTGGATTTGGTGCTAGGTCTTTCCCTTTAGGTTTTACCCCAACAATGTTTTCATTAGTTTCGCTCACTCTCGAAATCAAGCATTTTACAGCAGGTTGGAGCAGCCTGTATCTCAGCACAGGAATAAGGTAGGGAAGAATTCTAAGGCTCATTTTGACTGCCTCCAGAAGTTAGATCAGATGGCAAATTGGATTTGGTGCTAGGTCTTTCCCTTTAGGTTTTACCCCAACAATGTTTTCATTAGTTTCGCTCACTCTCGAAATCAAGCATTTTACAGCAGGTTGGAGCAGCCTGTATCTCAGCACAGGAATAAGGTAGGGAAGAATTCTAAGGCTCATTTTGACTGCCTCCAGAAGTTAGATCAGATGGCAAATTGGATTTGGTGCTAGGTCTTTCCCTTTAGGTTTTACCCCAACAATGTTTTCATTAGTTTCGCTCACTCTCGAAATCAAGCATTTTACAGCAGGTTGGAGCAGCCTGTATCTCAGCACAGGAATAAGGTAGGGAAGAATTCTAAGGATCATTTTGACTGCCTCCAGAAGTTAGATCAGATGGCAAATTGGATTTGGTGCTAGGTCTTTCCCTTTAGGTTTTACCCCAACAATGTTTTCATTAGTTTCGCTCACTCTCGAAATCAAGCATTTTACAGCAGGTTGGAGCAGCCTGTATCTCAGCACAGGAATAAGGTAGGGAAGAATTCTAAGGCTCATTTTGACTGCCTCCAGAAGTAGATCAGATGGCAAATTGGATTTGGTGCTAGGTCTTTCCCTTTAGGTTTTACCCCAACAATGTTTTCATTAGTTTCGCTCACTCTCGAAATCAAGCATTTTACAGCAGGTTGGAGCAGCCTGTATCTCAGCACAGGAATAAGGTAGGGAAGAATTCTAAGGATCATTTTGACTGCCTCCAGAAGTTCGATCAGATGGCAAATTGGATTTGGTGCTAGGTCTTTCCCTTTAGGTTTTACCCCAACAATGTTTTCATTAGTTTCGCTCACTCTCGAAATCAAGCATTTTACAGCAGGTTGGAGCAGCCTGTATCTCAGCACAGGAATAAGGTAGGGAAGAATTCTAAGGCTCATTTTGACTGCCTCCAGAAGTTAGATCAGATGGCAAATTGGATTTGGTGCTAGGTCTTTCCCTTTAGGTTTTACCCCAACAATGTTTTCATTAGTTTCGCTCACTCTCGAAATCAAGCATTTTACAGCAGGTTGGAGCAGCCTGTATCTCAGCACAGGAATAAGGTAGGGAAGAATTCTAAGGCTCATTTTGACTGCCTCCAGAAGTTAGATCAGATGGCAAATTGGATTTGGTGCTAGGTCTTTCCCTTTAGGTTTTACCCCAACAATGTTTTCATTAGTTTCGCTCACTCTCGAAATCAAGCATTTTACAGCAGGTTGGAGCAGCCTGTATCTCAGCACAGGAATAAGGTAGGGAAGAATTCTAAGGATCATTTTGACTGCCTCCAGAAGTTAGATCAGATGGCAAATTGGATTTGGTGCTAGGTCTTTCCCTTTAGGTTTTACCCCAACAATGTTTTCATTAGTTTCGCTCACTCTCGAAATCAAGCATTTTACAGCAGGTTGGAGCAGCCTGTATCTCAGCACAGGAATAAGGTAGGGAAGAATTCTAAGGCTCATTTTGACTGCCTCCAGAAGTTAGATCAGATGGCAAATTGGATTTGGTGCTAGGTCTTTCCCTTTAGGTTTTACCCCAACAATGTTTTCATTAGTTTCGCTCACTCTCGAAATCAAGCATTTTACAGCAGGTTGGAGCAGCCTGTATCTCAGCACAGGAATAAGGTAGGGAAGAATTCTAAGGATCATTTTGACTGCCTCCAGAAGTTAGATCAGATGGCAAATTGGATTTGGTGCTAGGTCTTTCCCTTTAGGTTTTACCCCAACAATGTTTTCATTAGTTTCGCTCACTCTCGAAATCAAGCATTTTACAGCAGGTTGGAGCAGCCTGTATCTCAGCACAGGAATAAGGTAGGGAAGAATTCTAAGGATCATTTTGACTGCCTCCAGAAGTTAGATCAGATGGCAAATTGGATTTGGTGCTAGGTCTTTCCCTTTAGGTTTTACCCCAACAATGTTTTCATTAGTTTCGCTCACTCTCGAAATCAAGCATTTTACAGCAGGTTGGAGCAGCCTGTATCTCAGCACAGGAATAAGGTAGGGAAGAATTCTAAGGCTCATTTTGACTGCCTCCAGAAGTTAGATCAGATGGCAAATTGGATTTGGTGCTAGGTCTTTCCCTTTAGGTTTTACCCCAACAATGTTTTCATTAGTTTCGCTCACTCTCGAAATCAAGCATTTTACAGCAGGTTGGAGCAGCCTGTATCTCAGCACAGGAATAAGGTAGGGAAGAATTCTAAGGCTCATTTTGACTGCCTCCAGAAGTTAGATCAGATGGCAAATTGGATTTGGTGCTAGGTCTTTCCCTTTAGGTTTTACCCCAACAATGTTTTCATTAGTTTCGCTCACTCTCGAAATCAAGCATTTTACAGCAGGTTGGAGCAGCCTGTATCTCAGCACAGGAATAAGGTAGGGAAGAATTCTAAGGCTCATTTTGACTGCCTCCAGAAGTTAGATCAGATGGCAAATTGGATTTGGTGCTAGGTCTTTCCCTTTAGGTTTTACCCCAACAATGTTTTCATTAGTTTCGCTCACTCTCGAAATCAAGCATTTTACAGCAGGTTGGAGCAGCCTGTATCTCAGCACAGGAATAAGGTAGGGAAGAATTCTAAGGCTCATTTTGACTGCCTCCAGAAGTTAGATCAGATGGCAAATTGGATTTGGTGCTAGGTCTTTCCCTTTAGGTTTTACCCCAACAATGTTTTCATTAGTTTCGCTCACTCTCGAAATCAAGCATTTTACAGCAGGTTGGAGCAGCCTGTATCTCAGCACAGGAATAAGGTAGGGAAGAATTCTAAGGATCATTTTGACTGCCTCCAGAAGTTAGATCAGATGGCAAATTGGATTTGGTGCTAGGTCTTTCCCTTTAGGTTTTACCCCAACAATGTTTTCATTAGTTTCGCTCACTCTCGAAATCAAGCATTTTACAGCAGGTTGGAGCAGCCTGTATCTCAGCACAGGAATAAGGTAGGGAAGAATTCTAAGGATCATTTTGACTGCCTCCGGAAGTTAGATCAGATGGCAAATTGGATTTGGTGCTAGGTCTTTCCCTTTAGGTTTTACCCCAACAATGTTTTCATTAGTTTCGCTCACTCTCGAAATCAAGCATTTTACAGCAGGTTGGAGCAGCCTGTATCTCAGCACAGGAATAAGGTAGGGAAGAATTCTAAGGATCATTTTGACTGCCTCCGGAAGTTAGATCAGATGGCAAATTGGATTTGGTGCTAGGTCTTTCCCTTTAGGTTTTACCCCAACAATGTTTTCATTAGTTTCGCTCACTCTCGAAATCAAGCATTTTACAGCAGGTTGGAGCAGCCTGTATCTCAGCACAGGAATAAGGTAGGGAAGAATTCTAAGGATCATTTTGACTGCCTCCAGAAGTTAGATCAGATGGCAAATTGGATTTGGTGCTAGGTCTTTCCCTTTAGGTTTTACCCCAACAATGTTTTCATTAGTTTCGCTCACTCTCGAAATCAAGCATTTTACAGCAGGTTGGAGCAGCCTGTATCTCAGCACAGGAATAAGGTAGGGAAGAATTCTAAGGCTCATTTTGACTGCCTCCAGAAGTTAGATCAGATGGCAAATTGGATTTGGTGCTAGGTCTTTCCCTTTAGGTTTTACCCCAACAATGTTTTCATTAGTTTCGCTCACCTCTCGAAATCAAGCATTTTACAGCAGGTTGGAGCAGCCTGTATCTCAGCACAGGAATAAGGTAGGGAAGAATTCTAAGGCTCATTTTGACTGCCTCCAGAAGTTAGATCAGATGGCAAATTGGATTTGGTGCTAGGTCTTTCCCTTTAGGTTTTACCCCAACAATGTTTTCATTAGTTTCGCTCACTCTCGAAATCAAGCATTTTACAGCAGGTTGGAGCAGCCTGTATCTCAGCACAGGAATAAGGTAGGGAAGAATTCAAATGCTCATTTTGACTGCCTCCAGAAGTTAGATCAGATGGCAAATTGGATTTGGTGCTAGGTCTTTCCCTTTAGGTTTTACCCCAACAATGTTTTCATTAGTTTCGCTCACTCTCGAAATCAAGCATTTTACAGCAGGTTGGAGCAGCCTGTATCTCAGCACAGGAATAAGGTAGGGAAGAATTCTAAGGCTCATTTTGACTGCCTCCAGAAGTTAGATCAGATGGCATATTGGATTTGGTGCTAGGTCTTTCCCTTTAGGTTTTACCCCAACAATGTTTTCATTAGTTTCGCTCACTCTCGAAATCAAGCATTTTACAGCAGGTTGGAGCAGCCTGTATCTCAGCACAGGAATAAGGTAGGGAAGAATTCTAAGGCTCATTTTGACTGCCTCCAGAAGTTAGATCAGATGGCAAATTGGATTTGGTGCTAGGTCTTTCCCTTTAGGTTTTACCCCAACAATGTTTTCATTAGTTTCGCTCACTCTCGAAATCAAGCATTTTACAGCAGGTTGGAGCAGCCTGTATCTCAGCACAGGAATAAGGTAGGGAAGAATTCTAAGGCTCATTTTGACTGCCTCCAGAAGTTAGATCAGATGGCAAATTGGATTTGGTTCTAGGTCTTTCCCTTTAGGTTTTACCCCAACAATGTTTTCATTAGTTTCGCTCACTCTCGAAATCAAGCATTTTACAGCAGGTTGGAGCAGCCTGTATCTCAGCACAGGAATAAGGTAGGGAAGAATTCAAATGCTCATTTTGACTGCCTCCAGAAGTTAGATCAGATGGCAAATTGGATTTGGTGCTAGGTCTTTCCCTTTAGGTTTTACCCCAACAATGTTTTCATTAGTTTCGCTCACTCTCGAAATCAAGCATTTTACAGCAGGTTGGAGCAGCCTGTATCTCAGCACAGGAATAAGGTAGGGAAGAATTCTAAGGCTCATTTTGACTGCCTCCAGAAGTTAGATCAGATGGCAAATTGGATTTGGTGCTAGGTCTTTCCCTTTAGGTTTTACCCCAACAATGTTTTCATTAGTTTCGCTCACTCTCGAAATCAAGCATTTTACAGCAGGTTGGAGCAGCCTGTATCTCAGCACAGGAATAAGGTAGGGAAGAATTCTAAGGCTCATTTTGACTGCCTCCAGAAGTTAGATCAGATGGCAAATTGGATTTGGTGCTAGGTCTTTCCCTTTAGGTTTTACCCCAACAATGTTTTCATTAGTTTCGCTCACTCTCGAAATCAAGCATTTTACAGCAGGTTGGAGCAGCCTGTATCTCAGCACAGGAATAAGGTAGGGAAGAATTCTAAGGCTCATTTTGACTGCCTCCAGAAGTTAGATCAGATGGCAAATTGGATTTGGTGCTAGGTCTTTCCCTTTAGGTTTTACCCCAACAATGTTTTCATTAGTTTCGCTCACTCTCGAAATCAAGCATTTTACAGCAGGTTGGAGCAGCCTGTATCTCAGCACAGGAATAAGGTAGGGAAGAATTCTAAGGCTCATTTTGACTGCCTCCAGAAGTTAGATCAGATGGCAAATTGGATTTGGTGCTAGGTCTTTCCCTTTAGGTTTTACCCCAACAATGTTTTCATTAGTTTCGCTCACTCTCGAAATCAAGCATTTTACAGCAGGTTGGAGCAGCCTGTATCTCAGCACAGGAATAAGGTAGGGAAGAATTCTAAGGCTCATTTTGACTGCCTCCAGAAGTTAGATCAGATGGCAAATTGGATTTGGTGCTAGGTCTTTCCCTTTAGGTTTTACCCCAACAATGTTTTCATTAGTTTCGCTCACTCTCGAAATCAAGCATTTTACAGCAGGTTGGAGCAGCCTGTATCTCAGCACAGGAATAAGGTAGGGAAGAATTCTAAGGCTCATTTTGACTGCCTCCAGAAGTTAGATCAGATGGCAAATTGGATTTGGTGCTAGGTCTTTCCCTTTAGGTTTTACCCCAACAATGTTTTCATTAGTTTCGCTCACTCTCGAAATCAAGCATTTTACAGCAGGTTGGAGCAGCCTGTATCTCAGCACAGGAATAAGGTAGGGAAGAATTCTAAGGCTCATTTTGACTGCCTCCAGAAGTTAGATCAGATGGCAAATTGGATTTGGTGCTAGGTCTTTCCCTTTAGGTTTTACCCCAACAATGTTTTCATTAGTTTCGCTCACTCTCGAAATCAAGCATTTTACAGCAGGTTGGAGCAGCCTGTATCTCAGCACAGGAATAAGGTAGGGAAGAATTCTAAGGCTCATTTTGACTGCCTCCAGAAGTTAGATCAGATGGCAAATTGGATTTGGTGCTAGGTCTTTCCCTTTAGGTTTTACCCCAACAATGTTTTCATTAGTTTCGCTCACTCTCGAAATCAAGCATTTTACAGCAGGTTGGAGCAGCCTGTATCTCAGCACAGGAATAAGGTAGGGAAGAATTCTAATGCTCATTTTGACTGCCTCCAGAAGTTAGATCAGATGGCAAATTGGATTTGGTGCTAGGTCTTTCCCTTTAGGTTTTACCCCAACAATGTTTTCATTAGTTTCGCTCACTCTCGAAATCAAGCATTTTACAGCAGGTTGGAGCAGCCTGTATCTCAGCACAGGAATAAGGTAGGGAAGAATTCTAAGGCTCATTTTGACTGCCTCCAGAAGTTAGATCAGATGGCAAATTGGATTTGGTGCTAGGTCTTTCCCTTTAGGTTTTACCCCAACAATGTTTTCATTAGTTTCGCTCACTCTCGAAATCAAGCATTTTACAGCAGGTTGGAGCAGCCTGTATCTCAGCACAGGAATAAGGTAGGGAAGAATTCTAAGGCTCATTTTGACTGCCTCCAGAAGTTAGATCAGATGGCAAATTGGATTTGGTGCTAGGTCTTTCCCTTTAGGTTTTACCCCAACAATGTTTTCATTAGTTTCGCTCACTCTCGAAATCAAGCATTTTACAGCAGGTTGGAGCAGCCTGTATCTCAGCACAGGAATAAGGTAGGGAAGAATTCTAAGGCTCATTTTGACTGCCTCCAGAAGTTAGATCAGATGGCAAATTGGATTTGGTGCTAGGTCTTTCCCTTTAGGTTTTACCCCAACAATGTTTTCATTAGTTTCGCTCACTCTCGAAATCAAGCATTTTACAGCAGGTTGGAGCAGCCTGTATCTCAGCACAGGAATAAGGTAGGGAAGAATTCTAAGGCTCATTTTGACTGCCTCCAGAAGTTAGATCAGATGGCAAATTGGATTTGGTGCTAGGTCTTTCCCTTTAGGTTTTACCCCAACAATGTTTTCATTAGTTTCGCTCACTCTCGAAATCAAGCATTTTACAGCAGGTTGGAGCAGCCTGTATCTCAGCACAGGAATAAGGTAGGGAAGAATTCTAAGGATCATTTTGACTGCCTCCAGAAGTTAGATCAGATGGCAAATTGGATTTGGTGCTAGGTCTTTCCCTTTAGGTTTTACCCCAACAATGTTTTCATTAGTTTCGCTCACTCTCGAAATCAAGCATTTTACAGCAGGTTGGAGCAGCCTGTATCTCAGCACAGGAATAAGGTAGGGAAGAATTCTAAGGCTCATTTTGACTGCCTCCAGAAGTTAGATCAGATGGCAAATTGGATTTGGTGCTAGGTCTTTCCCTTTAGGTTTTACCCCAACAATGTTTTCATTAGTTTCGCTCACTCTCGAAATCAAGCATTTTACAGCAGGTTGGAGCAGCCTGTATCTCAGCACAGGAATAAGGTAGGGAAGAATTCTAAGGCTCATTTTGACTGCCTCCAGAAGTTAGATCAGATGGCAAATTGGATTTGGTGCTAGGTCTTTCCCTTTAGGTTTTACCCCAACAATGTTTTCATTAGTTTCGCTCACTCTCGAAATCAAGCATTTTACAGCAGGTTGGAGCAGCCTGTATCTCAGCACAGGAATAAGGTAGGGAAGAATTCTAAGGCTCATTTTGACTGCCTCCAGAAGTTAGATCAGATGGCAAATTGGATTTGGTGCTAGGTCTTTCCCTTTAGGTTTTACCCCAACAATGTTTTCATTAGTTTCGCTCACTCTCGAAATCAAGCATTTTACAGCAGGTTGGAGCAGCCTGTATCTCAGCACAGGAATAAGGTAGGGAAGAATTCTAAGGCTCATTTTGACTGCCTCCAGAAGTTAGATCAGATGGCAAATTGGATTTGGTGCTAGGTCTTTCCCTTTAGGTTTTACCCCAACAATGTTTTCATTAGTTTCGCTCACTCTCGAAATCAAGCATTTTACAGCAGGTTGGAGCAGCCTGTATCTCAGCACAGGAATAAGGTAGGGAAGAATTCTAAGGCTCATTTTGACTGCCTCCAGAAGTTAGATCAGATGGCAAATTGGATTTGGTGCTAGGTCTTTCCCTTTAGGTTTTACCCCAACAATGTTTTCATTAGTTTCGCTCACTCTCGAAATCAAGCATTTTACAGCAGGTTGGAGCAGCCTGTATCTCAGCACAGGAATAAGGTAGGGAAGAATTCTAAGGCTCATTTTGACTGCCTCCAGAAGTTAGATCAGATGGCAAATTGGATTTGGTGCTAGGTCTTTCCCTTTAGGTTTTACCCCAACAATGTTTTCATTAGTTTCGCTCACTCTCGAAATCAAGCATTTTACAGCAGGTTGGAGCAGCCTGTATCTCAGCACAGGAATAAGGTAGGGAAGAATTCTAAGGCTCATTTTGACTGCCTCCAGAAGTTAGATCAGATGGCAAATTGGATTTGGTGCTAGGTCTTTCCCTTTAGGTTTTACCCCAACAATGTTTTCATTAGTTTCGCTCACTCTCGAAATCAAGCATTTTACAGCAGGTTGGAGCAGCCTGTATCTCAGCACAGGAATAAGGTAGGGAAGAATTCTAAGGATCATTTTGACTGCCTCCAGAAGTTAGATCAGATGGCAAATTGGATTTGGTGCTAGGTCTTTCCCTTTAGGTTTTACCCCAACAATGTTTTCATTAGTTTCGCTCACTCTCGAAATCAAGCATTTTACAGCAGGTTGGAGCAGCCTGTATCTCAGCACAGGAATAAGGTAGGGAAGAATTCTAAGGCTCATTTTGACTGCCTCCAGAAGTTAGATCAGATGGCAAATTGGATTTGGTGCTAGGTCTTTCCCTTTAGGTTTTACCCCAACAATGTTTTCATTAGTTTCGCTCACTCTCGAAATCAAGCATTTTACAGCAGGTTGGAGCAGCCTGTATCTCAGCACAGGAATAAGGTAGGGAAGAATTCTAAGGATCATTTTGACTGCCTCCAGAAGTTAGATCAGATGGCAAATTGGATTTGGTGCTAGGTCTTTCCCTTTAGGTTTTACCCCAACAATGTTTTCATTAGTTTCGCTCACTCTCGAAATCAAGCATTTTACAGCAGGTTGGAGCAGCCTGTATCTCAGCACAGGAATAAGGTAGGGAAGAATTCTAAGGCTCATTTTGACTGCCTCCAGAAGTTAGATCAGATGGCAAATTGGATTTGGTGCTAGGTCTTTCCCTTTAGGTTTTACCCCAACAATGTTTTCATTAGTTTCGCTCACTCTCGAAATCAAGCATTTTACAGCAGGTTGGAGCAGCCTGTATCTCAGCACAGGAATAAGGTAGGGAAGAATTCTAAGGCTCATTTTGACTGCCTCCAGAAGTTAGATCAGATGGCAAATTGGATTTGGTGCTAGGTCTTTCCCTTTAGGTTTTACCCCAACAATGTTTTCATTAGTTTCGCTCACTCTCGAAATCAAGCATTTTACAGCAGGTTGGAGCAGCCTGTATCTCAGCACAGGAATAAGGTAGGGAAGAATTCTAAGGATCATTTTGACTGCCTCCAGAAGTTAGATCAGATGGCAAATTGGATTTGGTGCTAGGTCTTTCCCTTTAGGTTTTACCCCAACAATGTTTTCATTAGTTTCGCTCACTCTCGAAATCAAGCATTTTACAGCAGGTTGGAGCAGCCTGTATCTCAGCACAGGAATAAGGTAGGGAAGAATTCTAAGGCTCATTTTGACTGCCTCCAGAAGTTAGATCAGATGGCAAATTGGATTTGGTGCTAGGTCTTTCCCTTTAGGTTTTACCCCAACAATGTTTTCATTAGTTTCGCTCACTCTCGAAATCAAGCATTTTACAGCAGGTTGGAGCAGCCTGTATCTCAGCACAGGAATAAGGTAGGGAAGAATTCTAAGGATCATTTTGACTGCCTCCAGAAGTTAGATCAGATGGCAAATTGGATTTGGTGCTAGGTCTTTCCCTTTAGGTTTTACCCCAACAATGTTTTCATTAGTTTCGCTCACTCTCGAAATCAAGCATTTTACAGCAGGTTGGAGCAGCCTGTATCTCAGCACAGGAATAAGGTAGGGAAGAATTCTAAGGCTCATTTTGACTGCCTCCAGAAGTTAGATCAGATGGCAAATTGGATTTGGTGCTAGGTCTTTCCCTTTAGGTTTTACCCCAACAATGTTTTCATTAGTTTCGCTCACTCTCGAAATCAAGCATTTTACAGCAGGTTGGAGCAGCCTGTATCTCAGCACAGGAATAAGGTAGGGAAGAATTCTAAGGCTCATTTTGACTGCCTCCAGAAGTTAGATCAGATGGCAAATTGGATTTGGTGCTAGGTCTTTCCCTTTAGGTTTTACCCCAACAATGTTTTCATTAGTTTCGCTCACTCTCGAAATCAAGCATTTTACAGCAGGTTGGAGCAGCCTGTATCTCAGCACAGGAATAAGGTAGGGAAGAATTCTAAGGATCATTTTGACTGCCTCCAGAAGTTAGATCAGATGGCAAATTGGATTTGGTGCTAGGTCTTTCCCTTTAGGTTTTACCCCAACAATGTTTTCATTAGTTTCGCTCACTCTCGAAATCAAGCATTTTACAGCAGGTTGGAGCAGCCTGTATCTCAGCACAGGAATAAGGTAGGGAAGAATTCTAAGGCTCATTTTGACTGCCTCCAGAAGTTAGATCAGATGGCAAATTGGATTTGGTGCTAGGTCTTTCCCTTTAGGTTTTACCCCAACAATGTTTTCATTAGTTTCGCTCACTCTCGAAATCAAGCATTTTACAGCAGGTTGGAGCAGCCTGTATCTCAGCACAGGAATAAGGTAGGGAAGAATTGAAATACTCATTTTGACTGCCTCCAGAAGTTAGATCAGATGGCAAATTGGATTTGGTGCTAGGTCTTTCCCTTTAGGTTTTACCCCAACAATGTTTTCATTAGTTTCGCTCACTCTCGAAATCAAGCATTTTACAGCAGGTTGGAGCAGCCTGTATCTCAGCACAGGAATAAGGTAGGGAAGAATTCTAAGGATCATTTTGACTGCCTCCAGAAGTTAGATCAGATGGCAAATTGGATTTGGTGCTAGGTCTTTCCCTTTAGGTTTTACCCCAACAATGTTTTCATTAGTTTCGCTCACTCTCGAAATCAAGCATTTTACAGCAGGTTGGAGCAGCCTGTATCTCAGCACAGGAATAAGGTAGGGAAGAATTCTAAGGATCATTTTGACTGCCTCCAGAAGTTAGATCAGATGGCAAATTGGATTTGGTGCTAGGTCTTTCCCTTTAGGTTTTACCCCAACAATGTTTTCATTAGTTTCGCTCACTCTCGAAATCAAGCATTTTACAGCAGGTTGGAGCAGCCTGTATCTCAGCACAGGAATAAGGTAGGGAAGAATTCTAAGGCTCATTTTGACTGCCTCCAGAAGTTAGATCAGATGGCAAATTGGATTTGGTGCTAGGTCTTTCCCTTTAGGTTTTACCCCAACAATGTTTTCATTAGTTTCGCTCACTCTCGAAATCAAGCATTTTACAGCAGGTTGGAGCAGCCTGTATCTCAGCACAGGAATAAGGTAGGGAAGAATTCTAAGGCTCATTTTGACTGCCTCCAGAAGTTAGATCAGATGGCAAATTGGATTTGGTGCTAGGTCTTTCCCTTTAGGTTTTACCCCAACAATGTTTTCATTAGTTTCGCTCACTCTCGAAATCAAGCATTTTACAGCAGGTTGGAGCAGCCTGTATCTCAGCACAGGAATAAGGTAGGGAAGAATTCTAAGGCTCATTTTGACTGCCTCCAGAAGTTAGATCAGATGGCAAATTGGATTTGGTGCTAGGTCTTTCCCTTTAGGTTTTACCCCAACAATGTTTTCATTAGTTTCGCTCACTCTCGAAATCAAGCATTTTACAGCAGGTTGGAGCAGCCTGTATCTCAGCACAGGAATAAGGTAGGGAAGAATTCTAAGGATCATTTTGACTGCCTCCAGAAGTTAGATCAGATGGCAAATTGGATTTGGTGCTAGGTCTTTCCCTTTAGGTTTTACCCCAACAATGTTTTCATTAGTTTCGCTCACTCTCGAAATCAAGCATTTTACAGCAGGTTGGAGCAGCCTGTATCTCAGCACAGGAATAAGGTAGGGAAGAATTCTAAGGATCATTTTGACTGCCTCCAGAAGTTAGATCAGATGGCAAATTGGATTTGGTGCTAGGTCTTTCCCTTTAGGTTTTACCCCAACAATGTTTTCATTAGTTTCGCTCACTCTCGAAATCAAGCATTTTACAGCAGGTTGGAGCAGCCTGTATCTCAGCACAGGAATAAGGTAGGGAAGAATTCTAAGGCTCATTTTGACTGCCTCCAGAAGTTAGATCAGATGGCAAATTGGATTTGGTGCTAGGTCTTTCCCTTTAGGTTTTACCCCAACAATGTTTTCATTAGTTTCGCTCACTCTCGAAATCAAGCATTTTACAGCAGGTTGGAGCAGCCTGTATCTCAGCACAGGAATAAGGTAGGGAAGAATTCTAAGGCTCATTTTGACTGCCTCCAGAAGTTAGATCAGATGGCAAATTGGATTTGGTGCTAGGTCTTTCCCTTTAGGTTTTACCCCAACAATGTTTTCATTAGTTTCGCTCACTCTCGAAATCAAGCATTTTACAGCAGGTTGGAGCAGCCTGTATCTCAGCACAGGAATAAGGTAGGGAAGAATTCTAAGGCTCATTTTGACTGCCTCCAGAAGTTAGATCAGATGGCAAATTGGATTTGGTGCTAGGTCTTTCCCTTTAGGTTTTACCCCAACAATGTTTTCATTAGTTTCGCTCACTCTCGAAATCAAGCATTTTACAGCAGGTTGGAGCAGCCTGTATCTCAGCACAGGAATAAGGTAGGGAAGAATTCTAAGGCTCATTTTGACTGCCTCCAGAAGTTAGATCAGATGGCAAATTGGATTTGGTGCTAGGTCTTTCCCTTTAGGTTTTACCCCAACAATGTTTTCATTAGTTTCGCTCACTCTCGAAATCAAGCATTTTACAGCAGGTTGGAGCAGCCTGTATCTCAGCACAGGAATAAGGTAGGGAAGAATTCTAAGGCTCATTTTGACTGCCTCCAGAAGTTAGATCAGATGGCAAATTGGATTTGGTGCTAGGTCTTTCCCTTTAGGTTTTACCCCAACAATGTTTTCATTAGTTTCGCTCACTCTCGAAATCAAGCATTTTACAGCAGGTTGGAGCAGCCTGTATCTCAGCACAGGAATAAGGTAGGGAAGAATTCTAAGGCTCATTTTGACTGCCTCCAGAAGTTAGATCAGATGGCAAATTGGATTTGGTGCTAGGTCTTTCCCTTTAGGTTTTACCCCAACAATGTTTTCATTAGTTTCGCTCACTCTCGAAATCAAGCATTTTACAGCAGGTTGGAGCAGCCTGTATCTCAGCACAGGAATAAGGTAGGGAAGAATTCTAAGGATCATTTTGACTGCCTCCAGAAGTTAGATCAGATGGCAAATTGGATTTGGTGCTAGGTCTTTCCCTTTAGGTTTTACCCCAACAATGTTTTCATTAGTTTCGCTCACTCTCGAAATCAAGCATTTTACAGCAGGTTGGAGCAGCCTGTATCTCAGCACAGGAATAAGGTAGGGAAGAATTCTAAGGCTCATTTTGACTGCCTCCAGAAGTTAGATCAGATGGCAAATTGGATTTGGTGCTAGGTCTTTCCCTTTAGGTTTTACCCCAACAATGTTTTCATTAGTTTCGCTCACTCTCGAAATCAAGCATTTTACAGCAGGTTGGAGCAGCCTGTATCTCAGCACAGGAATAAGGTAGGGAAGAATTCTAAGGCTCATTTTGACTGCCTCCAGAAGTTAGATCAGATGGCAAATTGGATTTGGTGCTAGGTCTTTCCCTTTAGGTTTTACCCCAACAATGTTTTCATTAGTTTCGCTCACTCTCGAAATCAAGCATTTTACAGCAGGTTGGAGCAGCCTGTATCTCAGCACAGGAATAAGGTAGGGAAGAATTCTAAGGCTCATTTTGACTGCCTCCAGAAGTTAGATCAGATGGCAAATTGGATTTGGTGCTAGGTCTTTCCCTTTAGGTTTTACCCCAACAATGTTTTCATTAGTTTCGCTCACTCTCGAAATCAAGCATTTTACAGCAGGTTGGAGCAGCCTGTATCTCAGCACAGGAATAAGGTAGGGAAGAATTCTAAGGCTCATTTTGACTGCCTCCAGAAGTTAGATCAGATGGCAAATTGGATTTGGTGCTAGGTCTTTCCCTTTAGGTTTTACCCCAACAATGTTTTCATTAGTTTCGCTCACTCTCGAAATCAAGCATTTTACAGCAGGTTGGAGCAGCCTGTATCTCAGCACAGGAATAAGGTAGGGAAGAATTCTAAGGCTCATTTTGACTGCCTCCAGAAGTTAGATCAGATGGCAAATTGGATTTGGTGCTAGGTCTTTCCCTTTAGGTTTTACCCCAACAATGTTTTCATTAGTTTCGCTCACTCTCGAAATCAAGCATTTTACAGCAGGTTGGAGCAGCCTGTATCTCAGCACAGGAATAAGGTAGGGAAGAATTCTAAGGCTCATTTTGACTGCCTCCAGAAGTTAGATCAGATGGCAAATTGGATTTGGTGCTAGGTCTTTCCCTTTAGGTTTTACCCCAACAATGTTTTCATTAGTTTCGCTCACTCTCGAAATCAAGCATTTTACAGCAGGTTGGAGCAGCCTGTATCTCAGCACAGGAATAAGGTAGGGAAGAATTCTAAGGCTCATTTTGACTGCCTCCAGAAGTTAGATCAGATGGCAAATTGGATTTGGTGCTAGGTCTTTCCCTTTAGGTTTTACCCCAACAATGTTTTCATTAGTTTCGCTCACTCTCGAAATCAAGCATTTTACAGCAGGTTGGAGCAGCCTGTATCTCAGCACAGGAATAAGGTAGGGAAGAATTCTAAGGCTCATTTTGACTGCCTCCAGAAGTTAGATCAGATGGCAAATTGGATTTGGTGCTAGGTCTTTCCCTTTAGGTTTTACCCCAACAATGTTTTCATTAGTTTCGCTCACTCTCGAAATCAAGCATTTTACAGCAGGTTGGAGCAGCCTGTATCTCAGCACAGGAATAAGGTAGGGAAGAATTCTAAGGCTCATTTTGACTGCCTCCAGAAGTTAGATCAGATGGCAAATTGGATTTGGTGCTAGGTCTTTCCCTTTAGGTTTTACCCCAACAATGTTTTCATTAGTTTCGCTCACTCTCGAAATCAAGCATTTTACAGCAGGTTGGAGCAGCCTGTATCTCAGCACAGGAATAAGGTAGGGAAGAATTCTAAGGCTCATTTTGACTGCCTCCAGAAGTTAGATCAGATGGCAAATTGGATTTGGTGCTAGGTCTTTCCCTTTAGGTTTTACCCCAACAATGTTTTCATTAGTTTCGCTCACTCTCGAAATCAAGCATTTTACAGCAGGTTGGAGCAGCCTGTATCTCAGCACAGGAATAAGGTAGGGAAGAATTCTAAGGATCATTTTGACTGCCTCCAGAAGTTAGATCAGATGGCAAATTGGATTTGGTGCTAGGTCTTTCCCTTTAGGTTTTACCCCAACAATGTTTTCATTAGTTTCGCTCACTCTCGAAATCAAGCATTTTACAGCAGGTTGGAGCAGCCTGTATCTCAGCACAGGAATAAGGTAGGGAAGAATTCTAAGGCTCATTTTGACTGCCTCCAGAAGTTAGATCAGATGGCAAATTGGATTTGGTGCTAGGTCTTTCCCTTTAGGTTTTACCCCAACAATGTTTTCATTAGTTTCGCTCACTCTCGAAATCAAGCATTTTACAGCAGGTTGGAGCAGCCTGTATCTCAGCACAGGAATAAGGTAGGGAAGAATTCTAAGGCTCATTTTGACTGCCTCCAGAAGTTAGATCAGATGGCAAATTGGATTTGGTGCTAGGTCTTTCCCTTTAGGTTTTACCCCAACAATGTTTTCATTAGTTTCGCTCACTCTCGAAATCAAGCATTTTACAGCAGGTTGGAGCAGCCTGTATCTCAGCACAGGAATAAGGTAGGGAAGAATTCTAAGGCTCATTTTGACTGCCTCCAGAAGTTAGATCAGATGGCAAATTGGATTTGGTGCTAGGTCTTTCCCTTTAGGTTTTACCCCAACAATGTTTTCATTAGTTTCGCTCACTCTCGAAATCAAGCATTTTACAGCAGGTTGGAGCAGCCTGTATCTCAGCACAGGAATAAGGTAGGGAAGAATTCTAAGGATCATTTTGACTGCCTCCAGAAGTTAGATCAGATGGCAAATTGGATTTGGTGCTAGGTCTTTCCCTTTAGGTTTTACCCCAACAATGTTTTCATTAGTTTCGCTCACTCTCGAAATCAAGCATTTTACAGCAGGTTGGAGCAGCCTGTATCTCAGCACAGGAATAAGGTAGGGAAGAATTCTAAGGATCATTTTGACTGCCTCCAGAAGTTAGATCAGATGGCAAATTGGATTTGGTGCTAGGTCTTTCCCTTTAGGTTTTACCCCAACAATGTTTTCATTAGTTTCGCTCACTCTCGAAATCAAGCATTTTACAGCAGGTTGGAGCAGCCTGTATCTCAGCACAGGAATAAGGTAGGGAAGAATTCTAAGGCTCATTTTGACTGCCTCCAGAAGTTAGATCAGATGGCAAATTGGATTTGGTGCTAGGTCTTTCCCTTTAGGTTTTACCCCAACAATGTTTTCATTAGTTTCGCTCACTCTCGAAATCAAGCATTTTACAGCAGGTTGGAGCAGCCTGTATCTCAGCACAGGAATAAGGTAGGGAAGAATTCTAAGGCTCATTTTGACTGCCTCCAGAAGTTAGATCAGATGGCAAATTGGATTTGGTGCTAGGTCTTTCCCTTTAGGTTTTACCCCAACAATGTTTTCATTAGTTTCGCTCACTCTCGAAATCAAGCATTTTACAGCAGGTTGGAGCAGCCTGTATCTCAGCACAGGAATAAGGTAGGGAAGAATTCTAAGGCTCATTTTGACTGCCTCCAGAAGTTAGATCAGATGGCAAATTGGATTTGGTGCTAGGTCTTTCCCTTTAGGTTTTACCCCAACAATGTTTTCATTAGTTTCGCTCACTCTCGAAATCAAGCATTTTACAGCAGGTTGGAGCAGCCTGTATCTCAGCACAGGAATAAGGTAGGGAAGAATTCTAAGGCTCATTTTGACTGCCTCCAGAAGTTAGATCAGATGGCAAATTGGATTTGGTGCTAGGTCTTTCCCTTTAGGTTTTACCCCAACAATGTTTTCATTAGTTTCGCTCACTCTCGAAATCAAGCATTTTACAGCAGGTTGGAGCAGCCTGTATCTCAGCACAGGAATAAGGTAGGGAAGAATTCTAAGGCTCATTTTGACTGCCTCCAGAAGTTAGATCAGATGGCAAATTGGATTTGGTGCTAGGTCTTTCCCTTTAGGTTTTACCCCAACAATGTTTTCATTAGTTTCGCTCACTCTCGAAATCAAGCATTTTACAGCAGGTTGGAGCAGCCTGTATCTCAGCACAGGAATAAGGTAGGGAAGAATTCTAAGGATCATTTTGACTGCCTCCAGAAGTTAGATCAGATGGCAAATTGGATTTGGTGCTAGGTCTTTCCCTTTAGGTTTTACCCCAACAATGTTTTCATTAGTTTCGCTCACTCTCGAAATCAAGCATTTTACAGCAGGTTGGAGCAGCCTGTATCTCAGCACAGGAATAAGGTAGGGAAGAATTCTAAGGCTCATTTTGACTGCCTCCAGAAGTTAGATCAGATGGCAAATTGGATTTGGTGCTAGGTCTTTCCCTTTAGGTTTTACCCCAACAATGTTTTCATTAGTTTCGCTCACTCTCGAAATCAAGCATTTTACAGCAGGTTGGAGCAGCCTGTATCTCAGCACAGGAATAAGGTAGGGAAGAATTCTAAGGCTCATTTTGACTGCCTCCAGAAGTTAGATCAGATGGCAAATTGGATTTGGTGCTAGGTCTTTCCCTTTAGGTTTTACCCCAACAATGTTTTCATTAGTTTCGCTCACTCTCGAAATCAAGCATTTTACAGCAGGTTGGAGCAGCCTGTATCTCAGCACAGGAATAAGGTAGGGAAGAATTCTAAGGCTCATTTTGACTGCCTCCAGAAGTTAGATCAGATGGCAAATTGGATTTGGTGCTAGGTCTTTCCCTTTAGGTTTTACCCCAACAATGTTTTCATTAGTTTCGCTCACTCTCGAAATCAAGCATTTTACAGCAGGTTGGAGCAGCCTGTATCTCAGCACAGGAATAAGGTAGGGAAGAATTCTAAGGCTCATTTTGACTGCCTCCAGAAGTTAGATCAGATGGCAAATTGGATTTGGTGCTAGGTCTTTCCCTTTAGGTTTTACCCCAACAATGTTTTCATTAGTTTCGCTCACTCTCGAAATCAAGCATTTTACAGCAGGTTGGAGCAGCCTGTATCTCAGCACAGGAATAAGGTAGGGAAGAATTGAAATACTCATTTTGACTGCCTCCAGAAGTTAGATCAGATGGCAAATTGGATTTGGTGCTAGGTCTTTCCCTTTAGGTTTTACCCCAACAATGTTTTCATTAGTTTCGCTCACTCTCGAAATCAAGCATTTTACAGCAGGTTGGAGCAGCCTGTATCTCAGCACAGGAATAAGGTAGGGAAGAATTCTAAGGCTCATTTTGACTGCCTCCAGAAGTTAGATCAGATGGCAAATTGGATTTGGTGCTAGGTCTTTCCCTTTAGGTTTTACCCCAACAATGTTTTCATTAGTTTCGCTCACTCTCGAAATCAAGCATTTTACAGCAGGTTGGAGCAGCCTGTATCTCAGCACAGGAATAAGGTAGGGAAGAATTCTAAGGCTCATTTTGACTGCCTCCAGAAGTTAGATCAGATGGCAAATTGGATTTGGTGCTAGGTCTTTCCCTTTAGGTTTTACCCCAACAATGTTTTCATTAGTTTCGCTCACTCTCGAAATCAAGCATTTTACAGCAGGTTGGAGCAGCCTGTATCTCAGCACAGGAATAAGGTAGGGAAGAATTCTAAGGCTCATTTTGACTGCCTCCAGAAGTTAGATCAGATGGCAAATTGGATTTGGTGCTAGGTCTTTCCCTTTAGGTTTTACCCCAACAATGTTTTCATTAGTTTCGCTCACTCTCGAAATCAAGCATTTTACAGCAGGTTGGAGCAGCCTGTATCTCAGCACAGGAATAAGGTAGGGAAGAATTCTAAGGCTCATTTTGACTGCCTCCAGAAGTTAGATCAGATGGCAAATTGGATTTGGTGCTAGGTCTTTCCCTTTAGGTTTTACCCCAACAATGTTTTCATTAGTTTCGCTCACTCTCGAAATCAAGCATTTTACAGCAGGTTGGAGCAGCCTGTATCTCAGCACAGGAATAAGGTAGGGAAGAATTCTAAGGCTCATTTTGACTGCCTCCAGAAGTTAGATCAGATGGCAAATTGGATTTGGTGCTAGGTCTTTCCCTTTAGGTTTTACCCCAACAATGTTTTCATTAGTTTCGCTCACTCTCGAAATCAAGCATTTTACAGCAGGTTGGAGCAGCCTGTATCTCAGCACAGGAATAAGGTAGGGAAGAATTCTAAGGCTCATTTTGACTGCCTCCAGAAGTTAGATCAGATGGCAAATTGGATTTGGTGCTAGGTCTTTCCCTTTAGGTTTTACCCCAACAATGTTTTCATTAGTTTCGCTCACTCTCGAAATCAAGCATTTTACAGCAGGTTGGAGCAGCCTGTATCTCAGCACAGGAATAAGGTAGGGAAGAATTCTAAGGCTCATTTTGACTGCCTCCAGAAGTTAGATCAGATGGCAAATTGGATTTGGTGCTAGGTCTTTCCCTTTAGGTTTTACCCCAACAATGTTTTCATTAGTTTCGCTCACTCTCGAAATCAAGCATTTTACAGCAGGTTGGAGCAGCCTGTATCTCAGCACAGGAATAAGGTAGGGAAGAATTCTAAGGCTCATTTTGACTGCCTCCAGAAGTTAGATCAGATGGCAAATTGGATTTGGTGCTAGGTCTTTCCCTTTAGGTTTTACCCCAACAATGTTTTCATTAGTTTCGCTCACTCTCGAAATCAAGCATTTTACAGCAGGTTGGAGCAGCCTGTATCTCAGCACAGGAATAAGGTAGGGAAGAATTCTAAGGCTCATTTTGACTGCCTCCAGAAGTTAGATCAGATGGCAAATTGGATTTGGTGCTAGGTCTTTCCCTTTAGGTTTTACCCCAACAATGTTTTCATTAGTTTCGCTCACTCTCGAAATCAAGCATTTTACAGCAGGTTGGAGCAGCCTGTATCTCAGCACAGGAATAAGGTAGGGAAGAATTCTAAGGCTCATTTTGACTGCCTCCAGAAGTTAGATCAGATGGCAAATTGGATTTGGTGCTAGGTCTTTCCCTTTAGGTTTTACCCCAACAATGTTTTCATTAGTTTCGCTCACTCTCGAAATCAAGCATTTTACAGCAGGTTGGAGCAGCCTGTATCTCAGCACAGGAATAAGGTAGGGAAGAATTCTAAGGCTCATTTTGACTGCCTCCAGAAGTTAGATCAGATGGCAAATTGGATTTGGTGCTAGGTCTTTCCCTTTAGGTTTTACCCCAACAATGTTTTCATTAGTTTCGCTCACTCTCGAAATCAAGCATTTTACAGCAGGTTGGAGCAGCCTGTATCTCAGCACAGGAATAAGGTAGGGAAGAATTCTAAGGCTCATTTTGACTGCCTCCAGAAGTTAGATCAGATGGCAAATTGGATTTGGTGCTAGGTCTTTCCCTTTAGGTTTTACCCCAACAATGTTTTCATTAGTTTCGCTCACTCTCGAAATCAAGCATTTTACAGCAGGTTGGAGCAGCCTGTATCTCAGCACAGGAATAAGGTAGGGAAGAATTCTAAGGCTCATTTTGACTGCCTCCAGAAGTTAGATCAGATGGCAAATTGGATTTGGTGCTAGGTCTTTCCCTTTAGGTTTTACCCCAACAATGTTTTCATTAGTTTCGCTCACTCTCGAAATCAAGCATTTTACAGCAGGTTGGAGCAGCCTGTATCTCAGCACAGGAATAAGGTAGGGAAGAATTCTAAGGCTCATTTTGACTGCCTCCAGAAGTTAGATCAGATGGCAAATTGGATTTGGTGCTAGGTCTTTCCCTTTAGGTTTTACCCCAACAATGTTTTCATTAGTTTCGCTCACTCTCGAAATCAAGCATTTTACAGCAGGTTGGAGCAGCCTGTATCTCAGCACAGGAATAAGGTAGGGAAGAATTCTAAGGCTCATTTTGACTGCCTCCAGAAGTTAGATCAGATGGCAAATTGGATTTGGTGCTAGGTCTTTCCCTTTAGGTTTTACCCCAACAATGTTTTCATTAGTTTCGCTCACTCTCGAAATCAAGCATTTTACAGCAGGTTGGAGCAGCCTGTATCTCAGCACAGGAATAAGGTAGGGAAGAATTCTAAGGCTCATTTTGACTGCCTCCAGAAGTTAGATCAGATGGCAAATTGGATTTGGTGCTAGGTCTTTCCCTTTAGGTTTTACCCCAACAATGTTTTCATTAGTTTCGCTCACTCTCGAAATCAAGCATTTTACAGCAGGTTGGAGCAGCCTGTATCTCAGCACAGGAATAAGGTAGGGAAGAATTCTAAGGCTCATTTTGACTGCCTCCAGAAGTTAGATCAGATGGCAAATTGGATTTGGTGCTAGGTCTTTCCCTTTAGGTTTTACCCCAACAATGTTTTCATTAGTTTCGCTCACTCTCGAAATCAAGCATTTTACAGCAGGTTGGAGCAGCCTGTATCTCAGCACAGGAATAAGGTAGGGAAGAATTCTAAGGCTCATTTTGACTGCCTCCAGAAGTTAGATCAGATGGCAAATTGGATTTGGTGCTAGGTCTTTCCCTTTAGGTTTTACCCCAACAATGTTTTCATTAGTTTCGCTCACTCTCGAAATCAAGCATTTTACAGCAGGTTGGAGCAGCCTGTATCTCAGCACAGGAATAAGGTAGGGAAGAATTCTAAGGCTCATTTTGACTGCCTCCAGAAGTTAGATCAGATGGCAAATTGGATTTGGTGCTAGGTCTTTCCCTTTAGGTTTTACCCCAACAATGTTTTCATTAGTTTCGCTCACTCTCGAAATCAAGCATTTTACAGCAGGTTGGAGCAGCCTGTATCTCAGCACAGGAATAAGGTAGGGAAGAATTCTAAGGCTCATTTTGACTGCCTCCAGAAGTTAGATCAGATGGCAAATTGGATTTGGTGCTAGGTCTTTCCCTTTAGGTTTTACCCCAACAATGTTTTCATTAGTTTCGCTCACTCTCGAAATCAAGCATTTTACAGCAGGTTGGAGCAGCCTGTATCTCAGCACAGGAATAAGGTAGGGAAGAATTCTAAGGCTCATTTTGACTGCCTCCAGAAGTTAGATCAGATGGCAAATTGGATTTGGTGCTAGGTCTTTCCCTTTAGGTTTTACCCCAACAATGTTTTCATTAGTTTCGCTCACTCTCGAAATCAAGCATTTTACAGCAGGTTGGAGCAGCCTGTATCTCAGCACAGGAATAAGGTAGGGAAGAATTCTAAGGCTCATTTTGACTGCCTCCAGAAGTTAGATCAGATGGCAAATTGGATTTGGTGCTAGGTCTTTCCCTTTAGGTTTTACCCCAACAATGTTTTCATTAGTTTCGCTCACTCTCGAAATCAAGCATTTTACAGCAGGTTGGAGCAGCCTGTATCTCAGCACAGGAATAAGGTAGGGAAGAATTCTAAGGCTCATTTTGACTGCCTCCAGAAGTTAGATCAGATGGCAAATTGGATTTGGTGCTAGGTCTTTCCCTTTAGGTTTTACCCCAACAATGTTTTCATTAGTTTCGCTCACTCTCGAAATCAAGCATTTTACAGCAGGTTGGAGCAGCCTGTATCTCAGCACAGGAATAAGGTAGGGAAGAATTCTAAGGCTCATTTTGACTGCCTCCAGAAGTTAGATCAGATGGCAAATTGGATTTGGTGCTAGGTCTTTCCCTTTAGGTTTTACCCCAACAATGTTTTCATTAGTTTCGCTCACTCTCGAAATCAAGCATTTTACAGCAGGTTGGAGCAGCCTGTATCTCAGCACAGGAATAAGGTAGGGAAGAATTCTAAGGCTCATTTTGACTGCCTCCAGAAGTTAGATCAGATGGCAAATTGGATTTGGTGCTAGGTCTTTCCCTTTAGGTTTTACCCCAACAATGTTTTCATTAGTTTCGCTCACTCTCGAAATCAAGCATTTTACAGCAGGTTGGAGCAGCCTGTATCTCAGCACAGGAATAAGGTAGGGAAGAATTCTAAGGCTCATTTTGACTGCCTCCAGAAGTTAGATCAGATGGCAAATTGGATTTGGTGCTAGGTCTTTCCCTTTAGGTTTTACCCCAACAATGTTTTCATTAGTTTCGCTCACTCTCGAAATCAAGCATTTTACAGCAGGTTGGAGCAGCCTGTATCTCAGCACAGGAATAAGGTAGGGAAGAATTCTAAGGCTCATTTTGACTGCCTCCAGAAGTTAGATCAGATGGCAAATTGGATTTGGTGCTAGGTCTTTCCCTTTAGGTTTTACCCCAACAATGTTTTCATTAGTTTCGCTCACTCTCGAAATCAAGCATTTTACAGCAGGTTGGAGCAGCCTGTATCTCAGCACAGGAATAAGGTAGGGAAGAATTCTAAGGCTCATTTTGACTGCCTCCAGAAGTTAGATCAGATGGCAAATTGGATTTGGTGCTAGGTCTTTCCCTTTAGGTTTTACCCCAACAATGTTTTCATTAGTTTCGCTCACTCTCGAAATCAAGCATTTTACAGCAGGTTGGAGCAGCCTGTATCTCAGCACAGGAATAAGGTAGGGAAGAATTCTAAGGCTCATTTTGACTGCCTCCAGAAGTTAGATCAGATGGCAAATTGGATTTGGTGCTAGGTCTTTCCCTTTAGGTTTTACCCCAACAATGTTTTCATTAGTTTCGCTCACTCTCGAAATCAAGCATTTTACAGCAGGTTGGAGCAGCCTGTATCTCAGCACAGGAATAAGGTAGGGAAGAATTCTAAGGCTCATTTTGACTGCCTCCAGAAGTTAGATCAGATGGCAAATTGGATTTGGTGCTAGGTCTTTCCCTTTAGGTTTTACCCCAACAATGTTTTCATTAGTTTCGCTCACTCTCGAAATCAAGCATTTTACAGCAGGTTGGAGCAGCCTGTATCTCAGCACAGGAATAAGGTAGGGAAGAATTCTAAGGCTCATTTTGACTGCCTCCAGAAGTTAGATCAGATGGCAAATTGGATTTGGTGCTAGGTCTTTCCCTTTAGGTTTTACCCCAACAATGTTTTCATTAGTTTCGCTCACTCTCGAAATCAAGCATTTTACAGCAGGTTGGAGCAGCCTGTATCTCAGCACAGGAATAAGGTAGGGAAGAATTCTAAGGCTCATTTTGACTGCCTCCAGAAGTTAGATCAGATGGCAAATTGGATTTGGTGCTAGGTCTTTCCCTTTAGGTTTTACCCCAACAATGTTTTCATTAGTTTCGCTCACTCTCGAAATCAAGCATTTTACAGCAGGTTGGAGCAGCCTGTATCTCAGCACAGGAATAAGGTAGGGAAGAATTCTAAGGCTCATTTTGACTGCCTCCAGAAGTTAGATCAGATGGCAAATTGGATTTGGTGCTAGGTCTTTCCCTTTAGGTTTTACCCCAACAATGTTTTCATTAGTTTCGCTCACTCTCGAAATCAAGCATTTTACAGCAGGTTGGAGCAGCCTGTATCTCAGCACAGGAATAAGGTAGGGAAGAATTCTAAGGCTCATTTTGACTGCCTCCAGAAGTTAGATCAGATGGCAAATTGGATTTGGTGCTAGGTCTTTCCCTTTAGGTTTTACCCCAACAATGTTTTCATTAGTTTCGCTCACTCTCGAAATCAAGCATTTTACAGCAGGTTGGAGCAGCCTGTATCTCAGCACAGGAATAAGGTAGGGAAGAATTCTAAGGCTCATTTTGACTGCCTCCAGAAGTTAGATCAGATGGCAAATTGGATTTGGTGCTAGGTCTTTCCCTTTAGGTTTTACCCCAACAATGTTTTCATTAGTTTCGCTCACTCTCGAAATCAAGCATTTTACAGCAGGTTGGAGCAGCCTGTATCTCAGCACAGGAATAAGGTAGGGAAGAATTCTAAGGCTCATTTTGACTGCCTCCAGAAGTTAGATCAGATGGCAAATTGGATTTGGTGCTAGGTCTTTCCCTTTAGGTTTTACCCCAACAATGTTTTCATTAGTTTCGCTCACTCTCGAAATCAAGCATTTTACAGCAGGTTGGAGCAGCCTATATCTCAGCACAGGAATAAGGTAGGGAAGAATTCTAAGGCTCATTTTGACTGCCTCCAGAAGTTAGATCAGATGGCAAATTGGATTTGGTGCTAGGTCTTTCCCTTTAGGTTTTACCCCAACAATGTTTTCATTAGTTTCGCTCACTCTCGAAATCAAGCATTTTACAGCAGGTTGGAGCAGCCTGTATCTCAGCACAGGAATAAGGTAGGGAAGAATTCTAAGGCTCATTTTGACTGCCTCCAGAAGTTAGATCAGATGGCAAATTGGATTTGGTGCTAGGTCTTTCCCTTTAGGTTTTACCCCAACAATGTTTTCATTAGTTTCGCTCACTCTCGAAATCAAGCATTTTACAGCAGGTTGGAGCAGCCTGTATCTCAGCACAGGAATAAGGTAGGGAAGAATTCTAAGGCTCATTTTGACTGCCTCCAGAAGTTAGATCAGATGGCAAATTGGATTTGGTGCTAGGTCTTTCCCTTTAGGTTTTACCCCAACAATGTTTTCATTAGTTTCGCTCACTCTCGAAATCAAGCATTTTACAGCAGGTTGGAGCAGCCTGTATCTCAGCACAGGAATAAGGTAGGGAAGAATTCTAAGGCTCATTTTGACTGCCTCCAGAAGTTAGATCAGATGGCAAATTGGATTTGGTGCTAGGTCTTTCCCTTTAGGTTTTACCCCAACAATGTTTTCATTAGTTTCGCTCACTCTCGAAATCAAGCATTTTACAGCAGGTTGGAGCAGCCTGTATCTCAGCACAGGAATAAGGTAGGGAAGAATTCTAAGGCTCATTTTGACTGCCTCCAGAAGTTAGATCAGATGGCAAATTGGATTTGGTGCTAGGTCTTTCCCTTTAGGTTTTACCCCAACAATGTTTTCATTAGTTTCGCTCACTCTCGAAATCAAGCATTTTACAGCAGGTTGGAGCAGCCTGTATCTCAGCACAGGAATAAGGTAGGGAAGAATTCTAAGGCTCATTTTGACTGCCTCCAGAAGTTAGATCAGATGGCAAATTGGATTTGGTGCTAGGTCTTTCCCTTTAGGTTTTACCCCAACAATGTTTTCATTAGTTTCGCTCACTCTCGAAATCAAGCATTTTACAGCAGGTTGGAGCAGCCTGTATCTCAGCACAGGAATAAGGTAGGGAAGAATTCTAAGGCTCATTTTGACTGCCTCCAGAAGTTAGATCAGATGGCAAATTGGATTTGGTGCTAGGTCTTTCCCTTTAGGTTTTACCCCAACAATGTTTTCATTAGTTTCGCTCACTCTCGAAATCAAGCATTTTACAGCAGGTTGGAGCAGCCTGTATCTCAGCACAGGAATAAGGTAGGGAAGAATTCTAAGGCTCATTTTGACTGCCTCCAGAAGTTAGATCAGATGGCAAATTGGATTTGGTGCTAGGTCTTTCCCTTTAGGTTTTACCCCAACAATGTTTTCATTAGTTTCGCTCACTCTCGAAATCAAGCATTTTACAGCAGGTTGGAGCAGCCTGTATCTCAGCACAGGAATAAGGTAGGGAAGAATTCTAAGGCTCATTTTGACTGCCTCCAGAAGTTAGATCAGATGGCAAATTGGATTTGGTGCTAGGTCTTTCCCTTTAGGTTTTACCCCAACAATGTTTTCATTAGTTTCGCTCACTCTCGAAATCAAGCATTTTACAGCAGGTTGGAGCAGCCTGTATCTCAGCACAGGAATAAGGTAGGGAAGAATTCTAAGGCTCATTTTGACTGCCTCCAGAAGTTAGATCAGATGGCAAATTGGATTTGGTGCTAGGTCTTTCCCTTTAGGTTTTACCCCAACAATGTTTTCATTAGTTTCGCTCACTCTCGAAATCAAGCATTTTACAGCAGGTTGGAGCAGCCTGTATCTCAGCACAGGAATAAGGTAGGGAAGAATTCTAAGGCTCATTTTGACTGCCTCCAGAAGTTAGATCAGATGGCAAATTGGATTTGGTGCTAGGTCTTTCCCTTTAGGTTTTACCCCAACAATGTTTTCATTAGTTTCGCTCACTCTCGAAATCAAGCATTTTACAGCAGGTTGGAGCAGCCTGTATCTCAGCACAGGAATAAGGTAGGGAAGAATTCTAAGGCTCATTTTGACTGCCTCCAGAAGTTAGATCAGATGGCAAATTGGATTTGGTGCTAGGTCTTTCCCTTTAGGTTTTACCCCAACAATGTTTTCATTAGTTTCGCTCACTCTCGAAATCAAGCATTTTACAGCAGGTTGGAGCAGCCTGTATCTCAGCACAGGAATAAGGTAGGGAAGAATTCTAAGGCTCATTTTGACTGCCTCCAGAAGTTAGATCAGATGGCAAATTGGATTTGGTGCTAGGTCTTTCCCTTTAGGTTTTACCCCAACAATGTTTTCATTAGTTTCGCTCACTCTCGAAATCAAGCATTTTACAGCAGGTTGGAGCAGCCTGTATCTCAGCACAGGAATAAGGTAGGGAAGAATTCTAAGGCTCATTTTGACTGCCTCCAGAAGTTAGATCAGATGGCAAATTGGATTTGGTGCTAGGTCTTTCCCTTTAGGTTTTACCCCAACAATGTTTTCATTAGTTTCGCTCACTCTCGAAATCAAGCATTTTACAGCAGGTTGGAGCAGCCTGTATCTCAGCACAGGAATAAGGTAGGGAAGAATTCTAAGGCTCATTTTGACTGCCTCCAGAAGTTAGATCAGATGGCAAATTGGATTTGGTGCTAGGTCTTTCCCTTTAGGTTTTACCCCAACAATGTTTTCATTAGTTTCGCTCACTCTCGAAATCAAGCATTTTACAGCAGGTTGGAGCAGCCTGTATCTCAGCACAGGAATAAGGTAGGGAAGAATTCTAAGGCTCATTTTGACTGCCTCCAGAAGTTAGATCAGATGGCAAATTGGATTTGGTGCTAGGTCTTTCCCTTTAGGTTTTACCCCAACAATGTTTTCATTAGTTTCGCTCACTCTCGAAATCAAGCATTTTACAGCAGGTTGGAGCAGCCTGTATCTCAGCACAGGAATAAGGTAGGGAAGAATTCTAAGGCTCATTTTGACTGCCTCCAGAAGTTAGATCAGATGGCAAATTGGATTTGGTGCTAGGTCTTTCCCTTTAGGTTTTACCCCAACAATGTTTTCATTAGTTTCGCTCACTCTCGAAATCAAGCATTTTACAGCAGGTTGGAGCAGCCTGTATCTCAGCACAGGAATAAGGTAGGGAAGAATTCTAAGGCTCATTTTGACTGCCTCCAGAAGTTAGATCAGATGGCAAATTGGATTTGGTGCTAGGTCTTTCCCTTTAGGTTTTACCCCAACAATGTTTTCATTAGTTTCGCTCACTCTCGAAATCAAGCATTTTACAGCAGGTTGGAGCAGCCTGTATCTCAGCACAGGAATAAGGTAGGGAAGAATTCTAAGGCTCATTTTGACTGCCTCCAGAAGTTAGATCAGATGGCAAATTGGATTTGGTGCTAGGTCTTTCCCTTTAGGTTTTACCCCAACAATGTTTTCATTAGTTTCGCTCACTCTCGAAATCAAGCATTTTACAGCAGGTTGGAGCAGCCTGTATCTCAGCACAGGAATAAGGTAGGGAAGAATTCTAAGGCTCATTTTGACTGCCTCCAGAAGTTAGATCAGATGGCAAATTGGATTTGGTGCTAGGTCTTTCCCTTTAGGTTTTACCCCAACAATGTTTTCATTAGTTTCGCTCACTCTCGAAATCAAGCATTTTACAGCAGGTTGGAGCAGCCTGTATCTCAGCACAGGAATAAGGTAGGGAAGAATTCTAAGGCTCATTTTGACTGCCTCCAGAAGTTAGATCAGATGGCAAATTGGATTTGGTGCTAGGTCTTTCCCTTTAGGTTTTACCCCAACAATGTTTTCATTAGTTTCGCTCACTCTCGAAATCAAGCATTTTACAGCAGGTTGGAGCAGCCTGTATCTCAGCACAGGAATAAGGTAGGGAAGAATTCTAAGGCTCATTTTGACTGCCTCCAGAAGTTAGATCAGATGGCAAATTGGATTTGGTGCTAGGTCTTTCCCTTTAGGTTTTACCCCAACAATGTTTTCATTAGTTTCGCTCACTCTCGAAATCAAGCATTTTACAGCAGGTTGGAGCAGCCTGTATCTCAGCACAGGAATAAGGTAGGGAAGAATTCTAAGGCTCATTTTGACTGCCTCCAGAAGTTAGATCAGATGGCAAATTGGATTTGGTGCTAGGTCTTTCCCTTTAGGTTTTACCCCAACAATGTTTTCATTAGTTTCGCTCACTCTCGAAATCAAGCATTTTACAGCAGGTTGGAGCAGCCTGTATCTCAGCACAGGAATAAGGTAGGGAAGAATTCTAAGGCTCATTTTGACTGCCTCCAGAAGTTAGATCAGATGGCAAATTGGATTTGGTGCTAGGTCTTTCCCTTTAGGTTTTACCCCAACAATGTTTTCATTAGTTTCGCTCACTCTCGAAATCAAGCATTTTACAGCAGGTTGGAGCAGCCTGTATCTCAGCACAGGAATAAGGTAGGGAAGAATTCTAAGGCTCATTTTGACTGCCTCCAGAAGTTAGATCAGATGGCAAATTGGATTTGGTGCTAGGTCTTTCCCTTTAGGTTTTACCCCAACAATGTTTTCATTAGTTTCGCTCACTCTCGAAATCAAGCATTTTACAGCAGGTTGGAGCAGCCTGTATCTCAGCACAGGAATAAGGTAGGGAAGAATTCTAAGGCTCATTTTGACTGCCTCCAGAAGTTAGATCAGATGGCAAATTGGATTTGGTGCTAGGTCTTTCCCTTTAGGTTTTACCCCAACAATGTTTTCATTAGTTTCGCTCACTCTCGAAATCAAGCATTTTACAGCAGGTTGGAGCAGCCTGTATCTCAGCACAGGAATAAGGTAGGGAAGAATTCTAAGGCTCATTTTGACTGCCTCCAGAAGTTAGATCAGATGGCAAATTGGATTTGGTGCTAGGTCTTTCCCTTTAGGTTTTACCCCAACAATGTTTTCATTAGTTTCGCTCACTCTCGAAATCAAGCATTTTACAGCAGGTTGGAGCAGCCTGTATCTCAGCACAGGAATAAGGTAGGGAAGAATTCTAAGGCTCATTTTGACTGCCTCCAGAAGTTAGATCAGATGGCAAATTGGATTTGGTGCTAGGTCTTTCCCTTTAGGTTTTACCCCAACAATGTTTTCATTAGTTTCGCTCACTCTCGAAATCAAGCATTTTACAGCAGGTTGGAGCAGCCTGTATCTCAGCACAGGAATAAGGTAGGGAAGAATTCTAAGGCTCATTTTGACTGCCTCCAGAAGTTAGATCAGATGGCAAATTGGATTTGGTGCTAGGTCTTTCCCTTTAGGTTTTACCCCAACAATGTTTTCATTAGTTTCGCTCACTCTCGAAATCAAGCATTTTACAGCAGGTTGGAGCAGCCTGTATCTCAGCACAGGAATAAGGTAGGGAAGAATTCTAAGGCTCATTTTGACTGCCTCCAGAAGTTAGATCAGATGGCAAATTGGATTTGGTGCTAGGTCTTTCCCTTTAGGTTTTACCCCAACAATGTTTTCATTAGTTTCGCTCACTCTCGAAATCAAGCATTTTACAGCAGGTTGGAGCAGCCTGTATCTCAGCACAGGAATAAGGTAGGGAAGAATTCTAAGGCTCATTTTGACTGCCTCCAGAAGTTAGATCAGATGGCAAATTGGATTTGGTGCTAGGTCTTTCCCTTTAGGTTTTACCCCAACAATGTTTTCATTAGTTTCGCTCACTCTCGAAATCAAGCATTTTACAGCAGGTTGGAGCAGCCTGTATCTCAGCACAGGAATAAGGTAGGGAAGAATTCTAAGGCTCATTTTGACTGCCTCCAGAAGTTAGATCAGATGGCAAATTGGATTTGGTGCTAGGTCTTTCCCTTTAGGTTTTACCCCAACAATGTTTTCATTAGTTTCGCTCACTCTCGAAATCAAGCATTTTACAGCAGGTTGGAGCAGCCTGTATCTCAGCACAGGAATAAGGTAGGGAAGAATTCTAAGGCTCATTTTGACTGCCTCCAGAAGTTAGATCAGATGGCAAATTGGATTTGGTGCTAGGTCTTTCCCTTTAGGTTTTACCCCAACAATGTTTTCATTAGTTTCGCTCACTCTCGAAATCAAGCATTTTACAGCAGGTTGGAGCAGCCTGTATCTCAGCACAGGAATAAGGTAGGGAAGAATTCTAAGGCTCATTTTGACTGCCTCCAGAAGTTAGATCAGATGGCAAATTGGATTTGGTGCTAGGTCTTTCCCTTTAGGTTTTACCCCAACAATGTTTTCATTAGTTTCGCTCACTCTCGAAATCAAGCATTTTACAGCAGGTTGGAGCAGCCTGTATCTCAGCACAGGAATAAGGTAGGGAAGAATTCTAAGGCTCATTTTGACTGCCTCCAGAAGTTAGATCAGATGGCAAATTGGATTTGGTGCTAGGTCTTTCCCTTTAGGTTTTACCCCAACAATGTTTTCATTAGTTTCGCTCACTCTCGAAATCAAGCATTTTACAGCAGGTTGGAGCAGCCTGTATCTCAGCACAGGAATAAGGTAGGGAAGAATTCTAAGGCTCATTTTGACTGCCTCCAGAAGTTAGATCAGATGGCAAATTGGATTTGGTGCTAGGTCTTTCCCTTTAGGTTTTACCCCAACAATGTTTTCATTAGTTTCGCTCACTCTCGAAATCAAGCATTTTACAGCAGGTTGGAGCAGCCTGTATCTCAGCACAGGAATAAGGTAGGGAAGAATTCTAAGGCTCATTTTGACTGCCTCCAGAAGTTAGATCAGATGGCAAATTGGATTTGGTGCTAGGTCTTTCCCTTTAGGTTTTACCCCAACAATGTTTTCATTAGTTTCGCTCACTCTCGAAATCAAGCATTTTACAGCAGGTTGGAGCAGCCTGTATCTCAGCACAGGAATAAGGTAGGGAAGAATTCTAAGGCTCATTTTGACTGCCTCCAGAAGTTAGATCAGATGGCAAATTGGATTTGGTGCTAGGTCTTTCCCTTTAGGTTTTACCCCAACAATGTTTTCATTAGTTTCGCTCACTCTCGAAATCAAGCATTTTACAGCAGGTTGGAGCAGCCTGTATCTCAGCACAGGAATAAGGTAGGGAAGAATTCTAAGGCTCATTTTGACTGCCTCCAGAAGTTAGATCAGATGGCAAATTGGATTTGGTGCTAGGTCTTTCCCTTTAGGTTTTACCCCAACAATGTTTTCATTAGTTTCGCTCACTCTCGAAATCAAGCATTTTACAGCAGGTTGGAGCAGCCTGTATCTCAGCACAGGAATAAGGTAGGGAAGAATTCTAAGGCTCATTTTGACTGCCTCCAGAAGTTAGATCAGATGGCAAATTGGATTTGGTGCTAGGTCTTTCCCTTTAGGTTTTACCCCAACAATGTTTTCATTAGTTTCGCTCACTCTCGAAATCAAGCATTTTACAGCAGGTTGGAGCAGCCTGTATCTCAGCACAGGAATAAGGTAGGGAAGAATTCTAAGGCTCATTTTGACTGCCTCCAGAAGTTAGATCAGATGGCAAATTGGATTTGGTGCTAGGTCTTTCCCTTTAGGTTTTACCCCAACAATGTTTTCATTAGTTTCGCTCACTCTCGAAATCAAGCATTTTACAGCAGGTTGGAGCAGCCTGTATCTCAGCACAGGAATAAGGTAGGGAAGAATTCTAAGGCTCATTTTGACTGCCTCCAGAAGTTAGATCAGATGGCAAATTGGATTTGGTGCTAGGTCTTTCCCTTTAGGTTTTACCCCAACAATGTTTTCATTAGTTTCGCTCACTCTCGAAATCAAGCATTTTACAGCAGGTTGGAGCAGCCTGTATCTCAGCACAGGAATAAGGTAGGGAAGAATTCTAAGGCTCATTTTGACTGCCTCCAGAAGTTAGATCAGATGGCAAATTGGATTTGGTGCTAGGTCTTTCCCTTTAGGTTTTACCCCAACAATGTTTTCATTAGTTTCGCTCACTCTCGAAATCAAGCATTTTACAGCAGGTTGGAGCAGCCTGTATCTCAGCACAGGAATAAGGTAGGGAAGAATTCTAAGGCTCATTTTGACTGCCTCCAGAAGTTAGATCAGATGGCAAATTGGATTTGGTGCTAGGTCTTTCCCTTTAGGTTTTACCCCAACAATGTTTTCATTAGTTTCGCTCACTCTCGAAATCAAGCATTTTACAGCAGGTTGGAGCAGCCTGTATCTCAGCACAGGAATAAGGTAGGGAAGAATTCTAAGGCTCATTTTGACTGCCTCCAGAAGTTAGATCAGATGGCAAATTGGATTTGGTGCTAGGTCTTTCCCTTTAGGTTTTACCCCAACAATGTTTTCATTAGTTTCGCTCACTCTCGAAATCAAGCATTTTACAGCAGGTTGGAGCAGCCTGTATCTCAGCACAGGAATAAGGTAGGGAAGAATTCTAAGGCTCATTTTGACTGCCTCCAGAAGTTAGATCAGATGGCAAATTGGATTTGGTGCTAGGTCTTTCCCTTTAGGTTTTACCCCAACAATGTTTTCATTAGTTTCGCTCACTCTCGAAATCAAGCATTTTACAGCAGGTTGGAGCAGCCTGTATCTCAGCACAGGAATAAGGTAGGGAAGAATTCTAAGGCTCATTTTGACTGCCTCCAGAAGTTAGATCAGATGGCAAATTGGATTTGGTGCTAGGTCTTTCCCTTTAGGTTTTACCCCAACAATGTTTTCATTAGTTTCGCTCACTCTCGAAATCAAGCATTTTACAGCAGGTTGGAGCAGCCTGTATCTCAGCACACGAATAAGGTAGGGAAGAATTCTAAGGATCATTTTGACTGCCTCCAGAAGTTAGATCAGATGGCAAATTGGATTTGGTGCTAGGTCTTTCCCTTTAGGTTTTACCCCAACAATGTTTTCATTAGTTTCGCTCACTCTCGAAATCAAGCATTTTACAGCAGGTTGGAGCAGCCTGTATCTCAGCACAGGAATAAGGTAGGGAAGAATTCTAAGGATCATTTTGACTGCCTCCAGAAGTTAGATCAGATGGCAAATTGGATTTGGTGCTAGGTCTTTCCCTTTAGGTTTTACCCCAACAATGTTTTCATTAGTTTCGCTCACTCTCGAAATCAAGCATTTTACAGCAGGTTGGAGCAGCCTGTATCTCAGCACAGGAATAAGGTAGGGAAGAATTCTAAGGCTCATTTTGACTGCCTCCAGAAGTTAGATCAGATGGCAAATTGGATTTGGTGCTAGGTCTTTCCCTTTAGGTTTTACCCCAACAATGTTTTCATTAGTTTCGCTCACTCTCGAAATCAAGCATTTTACAGCAGGTTGGAGCAGCCTGTATCTCAGCACAGGAATAAGGTAGGGAAGAATTCTAAGGCTCATTTTGACTGCCTCCAGAAGTTAGATCAGATGGCAAATTGGATTTGGTGCTAGGTCTTTCCCTTTAGGTTTTACCCCAACAATGTTTTCATTAGTTTCGCTCACTCTCGAAATCAAGCATTTTACAGCAGGTTGGAGCAGCCTGTATCTCAGCACAGGAATAAGGTAGGGAAGAATTCTAAGGCTCATTTTGACTGCCTCCAGAAGTTAGATCAGATGGCAAATTGGATTTGGTGCTAGGTCTTTCCCTTTAGGTTTTACCCCAACAATGTTTTCATTAGTTTCGCTCACTCTCGAAATCAAGCATTTTACAGCAGGTTGGAGCAGCCTGTATCTCAGCACAGGAATAAGGTAGGGAAGAATTCTAAGGCTCATTTTGACTGCCTCCAGAAGTTAGATCAGATGGCAAATTGGATTTGGTGCTAGGTCTTTCCCTTTAGGTTTTACCCCAACAATGTTTTCATTAGTTTCGCTCACTCTCGAAATCAAGCATTTTACAGCAGGTTGGAGCAGCCTGTATCTCAGCACAGGAATAAGGTAGGGAAGAATTCTAAGGCTCATTTTGACTGCCTCCAGAAGTTAGATCAGATGGCAAATTGGATTTGGTGCTAGGTCTTTCCCTTTAGGTTTTACCCCAACAATGTTTTCATTAGTTTCGCTCACTCTCGAAATCAAGCATTTTACAGCAGGTTGGAGCAGCCTGTATCTCAGCACAGGAATAAGGTAGGGAAGAATTCTAAGGCTCATTTTGACTGCCTCCAGAAGTTAGATCAGATGGCAAATTGGATTTGGTGCTAGGTCTTTCCCTTTAGGTTTTACCCCAACAATGTTTTCATTAGTTTCGCTCACTCTCGAAATCAAGCATTTTACAGCAGGTTGGAGCAGCCTGTATCTCAGCACACGAATAAGGTAGGGAAGAATTCTAAGGATCATTTTGACTGCCTCCAGAAGTTAGATCAGATGGCAAATTGGATTTGGTGCTAGGTCTTTCCCTTTAGGTTTTACCCCAACAATGTTTTCATTAGTTTCGCTCACTCTCGAAATCAAGCATTTTACAGCAGGTTGGAGCAGCCTGTATCTCAGCACAGGAATAAGGTAGGGAAGAATTCTAAGGATCATTTTGACTGCCTCCAGAAGTTAGATCAGATGGCAAATTGGATTTGGTGCTAGGTCTTTCCCTTTAGGTTTTACCCCAACAATGTTTTCATTAGTTTCGCTCACTCTCGAAATCAAGCATTTTACAGCAGGTTGGAGCAGCCTGTATCTCAGCACAGGAATAAGGTAGGGAAGAATTCTAAGGCTCATTTTGACTGCCTCCAGAAGTTAGATCAGATGGCAAATTGGATTTGGTGCTAGGTCTTTCCCTTTAGGTTTTACCCCAACAATGTTTTCATTAGTTTCGCTCACTCTCGAAATCAAGCATTTTACAGCAGGTTGGAGCAGCCTGTATCTCAGCACAGGAATAAGGTAGGGAAGAATTCTAAGGCTCATTTTGACTGCCTCCAGAAGTTAGATCAGATGGCAAATTGGATTTGGTGCTAGGTCTTTCCCTTTAGGTTTTACCCCAACAATGTTTTCATTAGTTTCGCTCACTCTCGAAATCAAGCATTTTACAGCAGGTTGGAGCAGCCTGTATCTCAGCACAGGAATAAGGTAGGGAAGAATTCTAAGGCTCATTTTGACTGCCTCCAGAAGTTAGATCAGATGGCAAATTGGATTTGGTGCTAGGTCTTTCCCTTTAGGTTTTACCCCAACAATGTTTTCATTAGTTTCGCTCACTCTCGAAATCAAGCATTTTACAGCAGGTTGGAGCAGCCTGTATCTCAGCACAGGAATAAGGTAGGGAAGAATTCTAAGGCTCATTTTGACTGCCTCCAGAAGTTAGATCAGATGGCAAATTGGATTTGGTGCTAGGTCTTTCCCTTTAGGTTTTACCCCAACAATGTTTTCATTAGTTTCGCTCACTCTCGAAATCAAGCATTTTACAGCAGGTTGGAGCAGCCTGTATCTCAGCACAGGAATAAGGTAGGGAAGAATTCTAAGGCTCATTTTGACTGCCTCCAGAAGTTAGATCAGATGGCAAATTGGATTTGGTGCTAGGTCTTTCCCTTTAGGTTTTACCCCAACAATGTTTTCATTAGTTTCGCTCACTCTCGAAATCAAGCATTTTACAGCAGGTTGGAGCAGCCTGTATCTCAGCACAGGAATAAGGTAGGGAAGAATTCTAAGGCTCATTTTGACTGCCTCCAGAAGTTAGATCAGATGGCAAATTGGATTTGGTGCTAGGTCTTTCCCTTTAGGTTTTACCCCAACAATGTTTTCATTAGTTTCGCTCACTCTCGAAATCAAGCATTTTACAGCAGGTTGGAGCAGCCTGTATCTCAGCACAGGAATAAGGTAGGGAAGAATTCTAAGGCTCATTTTGACTGCCTCCAGAAGTTAGATCAGATGGCAAATTGGATTTGGTGCTAGGTCTTTCCCTTTAGGTTTTACCCCAACAATGTTTTCATTAGTTTCGCTCACTCTCGAAATCAAGCATTTTACAGCAGGTTGGAGCAGCCTGTATCTCAGCACAGGAATAAGGTAGGGAAGAATTCTAAGGCTCATTTTGACTGCCTCCAGAAGTTAGATCAGATGGCAAATTGGATTTGGTGCTAGGTCTTTCCCTTTAGGTTTTACCCCAACAATGTTTTCATTAGTTTCGCTCACTCTCGAAATCAAGCATTTTACAGCAGGTTGGAGCAGCCTGTATCTCAGCACAGGAATAAGGTAGGGAAGAATTCTAAGGATCATTTTGACTGCCTCCAGAAGTTAGATCAGATGGCAAATTGGATTTGGTGCTAGGTCTTTCCCTTTAGGTTTTACCCCAACAATGTTTTCATTAGTTTCGCTCACTCTCGAAATCAAGCATTTTACAGCAGGTTGGAGCAGCCTGTATCTCAGCACAGGAATAAGGTAGGGAAGAATTCTAAGGCTCATTTTGACTGCCTCCAGAAGTTAGATCAGATGGCAAATTGGATTTGGTGCTAGGTCTTTCCCTTTAGGTTTTACCCCAACAATGTTTTCATTAGTTTCGCTCACTCTCGAAATCAAGCATTTTACAGCAGGTTGGAGCAGCCTGTATCTCAGCACAGGAATAAGGTAGGGAAGAATTCTAAGGCTCATTTTGACTGCCTCCAGAAGTTAGATCAGATGGCAAATTGGATTTGGTGCTAGGTCTTTCCCTTTAGGTTTTACCCCAACAATGTTTTCATTAGTTTCGCTCACTCTCGAAATCAAGCATTTTACAGCAGGTTGGAGCAGCCTGTATCTCAGCACAGGAATAAGGTAGGGAAGAATTCTAAGGCTCATTTTGACTGCCTCCAGAAGTTAGATCAGATGGCAAATTGGATTTGGTGCTAGGTCTTTCCCTTTAGGTTTTACCCCAACAATGTTTTCATTAGTTTCGCTCACTCTCGAAATCAAGCATTTTACAGCAGGTTGGAGCAGCCTGTATCTCAGCACAGGAATAAGGTAGGGAAGAATTCTAAGGCTCATTTTGACTGCCTCCAGAAGTTAGATCAGATGGCAAATTGGATTTGGTGCTAGGTCTTTCCCTTTAGGTTTTACCCCAACAATGTTTTCATTAGTTTCGCTCACTCTCGAAATCAAGCATTTTACAGCAGGTTGGAGCAGCCTGTATCTCAGCACAGGAATAAGGTAGGGAAGAATTCTAAGGCTCATTTTGACTGCCTCCAGAAGTTAGATCAGATGGCAAATTGGATTTGGTGCTAGGTCTTTCCCTTTAGGTTTTACCCCAACAATGTTTTCATTAGTTTCGCTCACTCTCGAAATCAAGCATTTTACAGCAGGTTGGAGCAGCCTGTATCTCAGCACAGGAATAAGGTAGGGAAGAATTCTAAGGCTCATTTTGACTGCCTCCAGAAGTTAGATCAGATGGCAAATTGGATTTGGTGCTAGGTCTTTCCCTTTAGGTTTTACCCCAACAATGTTTTCATTAGTTTCGCTCACTCTCGAAATCAAGCATTTTACAGCAGGTTGGAGCAGCCTGTATCTCAGCACAGGAATAAGGTAGGGAAGAATTCTAAGGCTCATTTTGACTGCCTCCAGAAGTTAGATCAGATGGCAAATTGGATTTGGTGCTAGGTCTTTCCCTTTAGGTTTTACCCCAACAATGTTTTCATTAGTTTCGCTCACTCTCGAAATCAAGCATTTTACAGCAGGTTGGAGCAGCCTGTATCTCAGCACAGGAATAAGGTAGGGAAGAATTCTAAGGCTCATTTTGACTGCCTCCAGAAGTTAGATCAGATGGCAAATTGGATTTGGTGCTAGGTCTTTCCCTTTAGGTTTTACCCCAACAATGTTTTCATTAGTTTCGCTCACTCTCGAAATCAAGCATTTTACAGCAGGTTGGAGCAGCCTGTATCTCAGCACAGGAATAAGGTAGGGAAGAATTCTAAGGCTCATTTTGACTGCCTCCAGAAGTTAGATCAGATGGCAAATTGGATTTGGTGCTAGGTCTTTCCCTTTAGGTTTTACCCCAACAATGTTTTCATTAGTTTCGCTCACTCTCGAAATCAAGCATTTTACAGCAGGTTGGAGCAGCCTGTATCTCAGCACAGGAATAAGGTAGGGAAGAATTCTAAGGCTCATTTTGACTGCCTCCAGAAGTTAGATCAGATGGCAAATTGGATTTGGTGCTAGGTCTTTCCCTTTAGGTTTTACCCCAACAATGTTTTCATTAGTTTCGCTCACTCTCGAAATCAAGCATTTTACAGCAGGTTGGAGCAGCCTGTATCTCAGCACAGGAATAAGGTAGGGAAGAATTCTAAGGCTCATTTTGACTGCCTCCAGAAGTTAGATCAGATGGCAAATTGGATTTGGTGCTAGGTCTTTCCCTTTAGGTTTTACCCCAACAATGTTTTCATTAGTTTCGCTCACTCTCGAAATCAAGCATTTTACAGCAGGTTGGAGCAGCCTGTATCTCAGCACAGGAATAAGGTAGGGAAGAATTCTAAGGCTCATTTTGACTGCCTCCAGAAGTTAGATCAGATGGCAAATTGGATTTGGTGCTAGGTCTTTCCCTTTAGGTTTTACCCCAACAATGTTTTCATTAGTTTCGCTCACTCTCGAAATCAAGCATTTTACAGCAGGTTGGAGCAGCCTGTATCTCAGCACAGGAATAAGGTAGGGAAGAATTCTAAGGCTCATTTTGACTGCCTCCAGAAGTTAGATCAGATGGCAAATTGGATTTGGTGCTAGGTCTTTCCCTTTAGGTTTTACCCCAACAATGTTTTCATTAGTTTCGCTCACTCTCGAAATCAAGCATTTTACAGCAGGTTGGAGCAGCCTGTATCTCAGCACAGGAATAAGGTAGGGAAGAATTCTAAGGCTCATTTTGACTGCCTCCAGAAGTTAGATCAGATGGCAAATTGGATTTGGTGCTAGGTCTTTCCCTTTAGGTTTTACCCCAACAATGTTTTCATTAGTTTCGCTCACTCTCGAAATCAAGCATTTTACAGCAGGTTGGAGCAGCCTGTATCTCAGCACAGGAATAAGGTAGGGAAGAATTCTAAGGCTCATTTTGACTGCCTCCAGAAGTTAGATCAGATGGCAAATTGGATTTGGTGCTAGGTCTTTCCCTTTAGGTTTTACCCCAACAATGTTTTCATTAGTTTCGCTCACTCTCGAAATCAAGCATTTTACAGCAGGTTGGAGCAGCCTGTATCTCAGCACAGGAATAAGGTAGGGAAGAATTCTAAGGCTCATTTTGACTGCCTCCAGAAGTTAGATCAGATGGCAAATTGGATTTGGTGCTAGGTCTTTCCCTTTAGGTTTTACCCCAACAATGTTTTCATTAGTTTCGCTCACTCTCGAAATCAAGCATTTTACAGCAGGTTGGAGCAGCCTGTATCTCAGCACAGGAATAAGGTAGGGAAGAATTCTAAGGATCATTTTGACTGCCTCCAGAAGTTAGATCAGATGGCAAATTGGATTTGGTGCTAGGTCTTTCCCTTTAGGTTTTACCCCAACAATGTTTTCATTAGTTTCGCTCACTCTCGAAATCAAGCATTTTACAGCAGGTTGGAGCAGCCTGTATCTCAGCACAGGAATAAGGTAGGGAAGAATTCTAAGGCTCATTTTGACTGCCTCCAGAAGTTAGATCAGATGGCAAATTGGATTTGGTGCTAGGTCTTTCCCTTTAGGTTTTACCCCAACAATGTTTTCATTAGTTTCGCTCACTCTCGAAATCAAGCATTTTACAGCAGGTTGGAGCAGCCTGTATCTCAGCACAGGAATAAGGTAGGGAAGAATTCTAAGGCTCATTTTGACTGCCTCCAGAAGTTAGATCAGATGGCAAATTGGATTTGGTGCTAGGTCTTTCCCTTTAGGTTTTACCCCAACAATGTTTTCATTAGTTTCGCTCACTCTCGAAATCAAGCATTTTACAGCAGGTTGGAGCAGCCTGTATCTCAGCACAGGAATAAGGTAGGGAAGAATTCTAAGGCTCATTTTGACTGCCTCCAGAAGTTAGATCAGATGGCAAATTGGATTTGGTGCTAGGTCTTTCCCTTTAGGTTTTACCCCAACAATGTTTTCATTAGTTTCGCTCACTCTCGAAATCAAGCATTTTACAGCAGGTTGGAGCAGCCTGTATCTCAGCACAGGAATAAGGTAGGGAAGAATTCTAAGGCTCATTTTGACTGCCTCCAGAAGTTAGATCAGATGGCAAATTGGATTTGGTGCTAGGTCTTTCCCTTTAGGTTTTACCCCAACAATGTTTTCATTAGTTTCGCTCACTCTCGAAATCAAGCATTTTACAGCAGGTTGGAGCAGCCTGTATCTCAGCACAGGAATAAGGTAGGGAAGAATTCTAAGGATCATTTTGACTGCCTCCAGAAGTTAGATCAGATGGCAAATTGGATTTGGTGCTAGGTCTTTCCCTTTAGGTTTTACCCCAACAATGTTTTCATTAGTTTCGCTCACTCTCGAAATCAAGCATTTTACAGCAGGTTGGAGCAGCCTGTATCTCAGCACAGGAATAAGGTAGGGAAGAATTCTAAGGCTCATTTTGACTGCCTCCAGAAGTTAGATCAGATGGCAAATTGGATTTGGTGCTAGGTCTTTCCCTTTAGGTTTTACCCCAACAATGTTTTCATTAGTTTCGCTCACTCTCGAAATCAAGCATTTTACAGCAGGTTGGAGCAGCCTGTATCTCAGCACAGGAATAAGGTAGGGAAGAATTCTAAGGCTCATTTTGACTGCCTCCAGAAGTTAGATCAGATGGCAAATTGGATTTGGTGCTAGGTCTTTCCCTTTAGGTTTTACCCCAACAATGTTTTCATTAGTTTCGCTCACTCTCGAAATCAAGCATTTTACAGCAGGTTGGAGCAGCCTGTATCTCAGCACAGGAATAAGGTAGGGAAGAATTCTAAGGCTCATTTTGACTGCCTCCAGAAGTTAGATCAGATGGCAAATTGGATTTGGTGCTAGGTCTTTCCCTTTAGGTTTTACCCCAACAATGTTTTCATTAGTTTCGCTCACTCTCGAAATCAAGCATTTTACAGCAGGTTGGAGCAGCCTGTATCTCAGCACAGGAATAAGGTAGGGAAGAATTCTAAGGCTCATTTTGACTGCCTCCAGAAGTTAGATCAGATGGCAAATTGGATTTGGTGCTAGGTCTTTCCCTTTAGGTTTTACCCCAACAATGTTTTCATTAGTTTCGCTCACTCTCGAAATCAAGCATTTTACAGCAGGTTGGAGCAGCCTGTATCTCAGCACAGGAATAAGGTAGGGAAGAATTCTAAGGATCATTTTGACTGCCTCCAGAAGTTAGATCAGATGGCAAATTGGATTTGGTGCTAGGTCTTTCCCTTTAGGTTTTACCCCAACAATGTTTTCATTAGTTTCGCTCACTCTCGAAATCAAGCATTTTACAGCAGGTTGGAGCAGCCTGTATCTCAGCACAGGAATAAGGTAGGGAAGAATTCTAAGGCTCATTTTGACTGCCTCCAGAAGTTAGATCAGATGGCAAATTGGATTTGGTGCTAGGTCTTTCCCTTTAGGTTTTACCCCAACAATGTTTTCATTAGTTTCGCTCACTCTCGAAATCAAGCATTTTACAGCAGGTTGGAGCAGCCTGTATCTCAGCACAGGAATAAGGTAGGGAAGAATTCTAAGGCTCATTTTGACTGCCTCCAGAAGTTAGATCAGATGGCAAATTGGATTTGGTGCTAGGTCTTTCCCTTTAGGTTTTACCCCAACAATGTTTTCATT
>NW_027143693.1:0-50820 GCF_026170545.1 Melanerpes formicivorus
TCATTTTGACTGCCTCCAGAAGTTAGATCAGATGGCAAATTGGATTTGGTGCTAGGTCTTTCCCTTTAGGTTTTACCCCAACAATGTTTTCATTAGTTTCGCTCACTCTCGAAATCAACCATTTTACAGCAGGTTGGAGCAGCCTGTATCTCAGCACAGGAATAAGGTAGGGAAGAATTCTAAGGATCATTTTGACTGCCTCCAGAAGTTAGATCAGATGGCAAATTGGATTTGGTGCTAGGTCTTTCCCTTTAGGTTTTACCCCAACAATGTTTTCATTAGTTTCGCTCACTCTCGAAATCAAGCATTTTACAGCAGGTTGGAGCAGCCTGTATCTCAGCACAGGAATAAGGTAGGGAAAGAATTCTAAGGATCATTTTGACTGCCTCCAGAAGTTAGATCAGATGGCAAATTGGATTTGGTGCTAGGTCTTTCCCTTTAGCTTTTACCCCAACAATGTTTTCATTAGTTTCGCTCACTCTCGAAATCAAGCATTTTACAGCAGGTTGGAGCAGGCCTGTATCTCAGCACAGGAATAAGGTAGGGAAGAATTCTAAGGATCATTTTGACTGCCTCCAGAAGTTAGATCAGATGGCAAATTGGATTTGGTGCTAGGTCTTTCCCTTTAGGTTTTACGCCCCAACAATGTTTTCATTAGTTTCGCTCACTCTCGAAATCAAGCATTTTACAGCAGGTTGGAGCAGCCTGTATCTCAGCACAGGAATAAGGTAGGGAAGAATTCAAATACTCATTTTGACTGCCTCAGAAGTTAGATCAGATGGCAAATTGGATTTGGTGCTAGGTCTTTCCCTTTAGGTTTTACCCAACAATGTTTTCATTAGTTTCGCTCACTCTCGAAATCAAGCATTTTACAGCAGGTTGGAGCAGCCTGTATCTCAGCACAGGAATAAGGTAGGGAAGAATTCTAAGGATCATTTTGACTGCCTCCACAAGTTAGATCAGATGGCAAATTGGATTTGGTGCTAGGTCTTTCCCTTTAGCTTTTACCCCCCAACAATGTTTTCATTAGTTTCGCTCACTCCGAAATCAAGCATTTTACAGCAGGTTGGAGCAGCCTGTATCTCAGCACAGGGAATAAGGTAGGGAAGAATTCTAAGGATCATTTTGACTGCCTCCAGAAGTTAGATCAGATGGCAAATTGGATTTGGGTGCTAGGTCTTTCCCTTTAGCTTTTACCCCAACAATGTTTTCATTAGTTTCGCTCACTCTCGAAATCAAGCATTTTACAGCAGGTTGGAGCAGCCTGTATCTCAGCACAGGAATAAGGTAGGGAAGAATTCTAAGGATCATTTTGACTGCCTCCAGAAGTTAGATCAGATGGCAAATTGGATTTGGTGCTAGGTCTTTCCCTTTAGGTTTTACCCCAACAATGTTTTCATTAGTTTCGCTCACTCTCGAAATCAAGCATTTTACAGCAGGTTGGAGCAGCCTGTATCTCAGCACAGGAATAAGGTAGGGAAGAAATTCTAAGGATCATTTTGACTGCCTCCAGAAGTTAGATCAGATGGCAAATTGGATTTGGTGCTAGGTCTTTCCCTTTAGGTTTTACCCCAACAATGTTTTCATTAGTTTCGCTCACTCTCGAAATCAAGCATTTTACAGCAGGTTGAGCAGCCTGTATCTCAGCACAGGAATAAGGTAGGGAAGAATTCTAAGGATCATTTTGACTGCCTCCAGAAGTTAGATCAGATGGCAAATTGGATTTGGTGCTAGGTCTTTCCCTTTAGGTTTTACCCCAACAATGTTTTCATTAGTTTCGCTCACTCTCGAAATCAAGCATTTTACAGCAGGTTGGAGCAGCCTGTATCTCAGCACAGGAATAAGGTAGGGAAGAATTCTAAGGATCATTTTGACTGCCTCCAGAAGTTAGATCAGATGGCAAATTGGATTTGGTGCTAGGTCTTTCCCTTTAGGTTTTACCCCAACAATGTTTTCATTAGTTTCGCTCACTCTCGAAATCAAGCATTTTACAGCAGGTTGGAGCAGCCTGTATCTCAGCACAGGGAATAAGGTAGGGAAGAATTCTAAGGATCATTTTGACTGCCTCCAGAAGTTAGATCAGATGGCAAATTGGATTTGGTGCTAGGTCTTTCCCTTTAGCTTTTACCCCAACAATGTTTTCATTAGTTTCGCTCACTCTCAAAATCAAGCATTTTACAGCAGGTTGGAGCAGCCTGTATCTCAGCACAGGAATAAGGTAGGGAAGAATTCTAAGGATCATTTGGACTGCCTCCAGAAGTTAGATCAGATGGCAAATTGGATTTGGTGCTAGGTCTTTCCCTTTAGGTTTTACCCCAACAATGTTTTCATTAGTTTCGCTCACTCTCGAAATCGAAGCATTTTACAGCAGGTTGGAGCAGCCTGTATCTCAGCACAGGAATAAGGTAGGGAAGAATTCTAAGGATCATTTTGACTGCCTCCAGAAGTTAGATCAGATGGCAAATTGGATTTGGTGCTAGGTCTTTCCCTTTAGGTTTTACCCCAACAATGTTTTCATTAGTTTCGCTCACTCTCGAAATCAAGCATTTTACAGCAGGTTGGAGCAGCCTGTATCTCAGCACAGGAATAAGGTAGGGAAGAATTCTAAGGATCATTTTGACTGCCTCCAGAAGTTAGATCAGATGGCAAATTGGATTTGGTGCTAGGTCTTTCCCTTTAGCTTTTACCCCAACAATGTTTTCATTAGTTTTCGCTCACTCTCGAAATCAAGCATTTTACAGCAGGTTGGAGCAGCCTGTATCTCAGCACAGGAATAAGGTAGGGAAGAATTCTAAGGATCATTTGGACTGCCTCCAGAAGTTAGATCAGATGGCAAATTGGATTTGGTGCTAGGTCCTTTCCCTTTAGCTTTTACCCCAACAATGTTTTCATTAGTTTCGCTCACTCTCGAAATCAAGCATTTTACAGCAGGTTGGAGCAGCCTGTATCTCAGCACAGGAATAAGGTAGGGAAGAATTCTAAGGATCATTTGACTGCCTCCAGAAGTTAGATCAGATGGCAAATTGGATTTGGTGCCTAGGTCCTTTCCCTTTAGGTTTTACCCCAACAATGTTTTCATTAGTTTCGCTCACTCTCGAAATCAAGCATTTTACAGCAGGTTGGAGCAGCCTGTATCTCAGCACAGGAATAAGGTAGGGAAGAATTCTAAGGATCATTTTGACTGCCTCCAGAAGTTAGATCAGATGGCAAATTGGATTTGGTGCTAGGTCTTTCCCTTTAGGTTTTACCCCCAACAATGTTTTCATTAGTTTTCGCTCACTCTCGAAATCAAGAATTTTACAGCAGGTTGGAGCAGCCTGTATCTCAGCACAGGAATAAGGTAGGGAAAGAATTCTAAGGATCATTTTGACTGCCTCCAGAAGTTAGATCAGATGGCAAATTGGATTTGGTGCTAGGTCTTTCCCTTTAGGTTTTACCCCAACAATGTTTTCATTAGTTTCGCTCACTCTTGAAATCAAGCATTTTACAGCAGGTTTGAAGCAGCCTGTATCTCAGCACAGGAATAAGGTAGGGAAGAATTCTAAGGATCATTTTGACTGCCTCCAGAAGTTAGATCAGATGGCAAATTGGATTTGGTGCTAGGGTCTTTCCCTTTAGGTTTTACCCCAAACAATGTTTTCATTAGTTTCGCTCACTCTCGAAATCAAGCATTTTACAGCAGGTTGGAGCAGCCTGTATCTCAGCACAGGAATAAGGTAGGGAAGAATTCTAAGGATCATTTTGACTGCCTCCAGAAGTTAGATCAGATGGAAAATTGGATTTTGGTGCTAGGTCTTTCCCTTTAGGTTTTACCCCAACAATGTTTTCATTAGTTTTCGCTCACTCTCGAAATCAAGCATTTTACAGCAGGTTGGAGCAGCCTGTATCTCAGCACAGGAATAAGGTAGGGAAGAATTCTAAGGATCATTTTGACTGCCTCCAGAAGTTAGATCAGATGGCAAATTGGATTTGGTGCTAGGTCTTTCCCTTTAGGTTTTACCCCAACAATGTTTTCATTAGTTTCGCTCACTCTCGAAATCAAGCATTTTACAGCAGGTTGGAGCAGCCTGTATCTCAGCACAGGAATAAGGTAGGGAAGAAATTCTAAGGATCATTTTGACTGCCTCCAGAAGTTAGATCAGATGGCAAATTGGGATTTGGTGCTAGGTCTTTCCCTTTAGCTTTTACCCCAACAATGTTTTCATTAGTTTTCGCTCACTCTCGAAATCAAGCATTTTACAGCAGGTGGAGCAGCCTGTATCTCAACACAGGAATAAGGTAGGGGAAGAATTCTAAGGATCATTTTGACTGCCTCCAGAAGTTAGATCAGATGGCAAATTGGATTTGGTGCTAGGTCTTTCCCCTTTAGCTTTTACCCCAACAATGTTTTCATTAGTTTTCGCTCTACTCTCGAAATCAAGCATTTTACAGCAGGTTGGAGCAGCCTGTATCTCAACACAGGAATAAGGTAGGGAAGAATTCTAAGGATCATTTTGACTGCCTCCAGAAGTTAGATCAGATGGCAAATTGGATTTGGTGCTAGGTCTTTCCCTTTAGGTTTTACCCCAACAATGTTTTCATTAGTTTCGCTCACTCTCGAAATCAAGCATTTTACAGCAGGTTGGAGCAGCCTGTATCTCAGCACAGGAATAAGGTAGGGAAGAATTCTAAGGATCATTTTGACTGCCTCCAGAAGTTAGATCAGATGGCATAATTGGATTTGGTGCTAGGTCCTTTCCCTTTAGGTTTTACCCCAACAATGTTTTCATTAGTTTCGCTCACTCTCAAAATCAAGCATTTTACAGCAGGTTGGAGCAGCCTGTATCTCAGCACAGGAATAAGGTAGGGAAGAATTCTAAGGCTCATTTTGACTGCCTCCAGAAGTTAGATCAGATGGCAAATTGGATTTGGTGCTAGGTCTTTCCCTTTAGGTTTTACCCCAACAATGTTTTCATTAGTTTCGCTCACTCTCGAAATCAAGCATTTTACAGCAGGTTGGAGCAGCCTGTATCTCAGCACAGGAATAAGGTAGGGGAAGAATTCTAAGGATCATTTTGACTGCCTCCAGAAGTTAGATCAGATGGCAAATTGGATTTGGTGCTAGGTCTTTCCCTTTAGGTTTTACCCCAACAATGTTTTCATTAGTTTCGCTCACTCTCGAAATCAAGCATTTTACAAGCAGGTTGGAGCAGCCTGTATCTCAGCACAGGAATAAGGTAGGGAAGAATTCTAAGGATCATTTTGACTGCCTCCAGAAGTTAGATCAGATGGCAAATTGGATTTGGTGCTAGGTCTTTCCCTTTAGCTTTTACCCCAACAATGTTTTCATTAGTTTCGCTCACTCTCGAAATCAAGCATTTTACAGCAGGTTGGAGCAAGCCTGTATCTCAGCACAGGAATAAGGTAGGGAAAGAATTCTAAGGATCATTTTGACTGCCTCCAGAAGTTAGATCAGATGGCAAATTGGATTTGGTGCTAGGTCTTTCCCTTTAGCTTTTACCCCAACAATGTTTTCATTAGTTTCGCTCACTCTCGAAATCAAGCATTTTACAGCAGGTTGGAGCAGCCTGTATCTCAGCACAGGAATAAGGTAGGGAAGAATTCTAAGGCTCATTTTGACTGCCTCCAGAAGTTATAGATCAGATGGCAAATTGGATTTGGTGCTAGGTCTTTCCCTTTAGGTTTTACCCCAACAATGTTTTCATTAGTTTCGCTCACTCTCGAAATCAAGCATTTTTACAGCAGGTTGGAGCAGCCTGTATCTCAGCACAGGAATAAGGGTAGGGAAGAATTCTAAGGATCATTTTGACTGCCTCCAGAAGTTAGATCAGATGGCAAATTGGATTTGGTGCTAGGTCTTTCCCTTTAGGTTTTACCCCAACAATGTTTTCATTAGTTCGCTCACTCTCGAAATCAAGCATTTTACCAGCAGGTTGGAGCAGCCTGTATCTCAGCACAGGAATAAGGTAGGGAAGAATTCTAAGGATCATTTTGACTGCCTCCAGAAGTTAGATCAGATGGCAAATTGGATTTGGGTGCTAGGTCTTTCCCTTTAGGTTTTACCCCAACAATGTTTTCATTAGTTTCGCTCACTCTCGAAATCAAGCATTTTACAGCAGGTTGGAGCAGCCTGTATCTCAGCACAGGAATAAGGTAGGGAAGAATTCTAAGGATCATTTTGACTGCCTCCAGAAGTTAGATCAGATGGCAAATTGGATTTGGTGCTAGGTCTTTCCCTTTAGGTTTTACCCCAACAATGTTTTCATTAGTTTCGCTCACTCTCGAAATCAAGCATTTTACAGCAGGTTGGAGCAGCCTGTATCTCAGCACAGGAATAAGGTAGGGAAGAATTCTAAGGATCATTTTGACTGCCTCCAGAAGTTAGATCAGATGGCAAATTTGGATTTGGTGCTAGGTCTTTCCCTTTAGGTTTTACCCCAACAATGTTTACCCCAACAATGTTTTCATTAGTTTCGCTCACTCTCGAATCAAGCATTTTACAGCAGGTTGGAGCAGCCTGTATCTCAGCACAGGAATAAGGTAGGGAAGAATTCTAAGGATCATTTGGACTGCCTCCAGAAGTTAGATCAGATGGCAAATTGGATTTGGTGCTAGGTCTTTCCCTTTAGGTTTTACCCCAACAATGTTTTCATTAGTTTCGCTCACTCTCGAAATCAAGCATTTTACAGCAGGTTGGAGCAGCCTGTATCTCAGCACAGGAATAAGGTAGGGAAGAATTCTAAGGATCATTTGGACTGCCTCCAGAAGTTAGATCAGATGGCAAATTGGATTGGTGCTAGGTCTTTCCCTTTAGGTTTTACCCCAACAATGTTTTCATTAGTTTCGCTCACTCTCGAAATCAAGCATTTTACAGCAGGTTGGAGCAGCCTGTATCTCAGCACAGGAATAAGGTAGGGAAGAATTCTAAGGATCATTTTGACTGCCTCCAGAAGTTAGATCAGATGGCAAATTGGATTTGGTGCTAGGTCTTTCCCTTTAGCTTTTACCCCAACAATGTTTTCATTAGTTTCGCTCACTCTCGAAATCAAGCATTTTACAGCAGGTTGGAGCAGCCTGTATCTCAGCACAGGAATAAGGTAGGGAATAATTCTAAGGATCATTTTGACTGCCTCCAGAAGTTAGATCAGATGGCAAATTGGATTTGGTGCTAGGTCTTTCCCTTTAGGTTTTACCCCAACAATGTTTTCATTAGTTTCGCTCACTCTCGAAATCAAGCATTTTACAGCAGGTTGGAGCAGCCTGTATCTCAGCACAGGAATAAGGTAGGGAAGAATTCTAAGGATCATTTTGACTGCCTCCAGAAGTTAGATCAGATGGCAAATTGGATTTGGTGCTAGGTCTTTCCCTTTAGGTTTTACCCCAACAATGTTTTCATTAGTTTCGCTCACTCTCGAAATCAAGCATTTTACAGCAGGTTGGAGCAGCCTGTATCTCAGCACAGGAATAAGGTAGGGAAGAATTCTAAGGATCATTTGACTGCCTCCAGAAGTTAGATCAGATGGCAAATTGGATTTGGTGCTAGGTCTTTCCCTTTAGGTTTTACCCCAACAATGTTTTCATTAGTTTCGCTCACTCTCGAAATCAAGCATTTTACAGCAGGTTGGAGCAGCCTGTATCTCAGCACAGGAATAAGGTAGGGAAGAATTCTAAGGATCATTTTGACTGCCTCCAGAAGTTAGATCAGATGGCAAATTGGATTTGGTGCTAGGTCTTTCCCTTTAGGTTTTACCCCAACAATGTTTTCATTAGTTTCGCTCACTCTCGAAATCAAGCATTTTACAGCAGGTTGGAGCAGCCTGTATCTCAGCACAGGAATAAGGTAGGGAAGAATTCTAAGGATCATTTTGACTGCCTCCAGAAGTTAGATCAGATGGCAAATTGGATTTGGTGCTAGGTCTTTCCCTTTAGGTTTTACCCCAACAATGTTTTCATTAGTTTCGCTCACTCTCGAAATCAAGCATTTTACAGCAGGTTGGAGCAGCCTGTATCTCAGCACAGGAATAAGGTAGGGAAGAATTCTAAGGCTCATTTTGACTGCCTCCAGAAGTTAGATCAGATGGCAAATTGGATTTGGTGCTAGGTCTTTCCCTTTAGGTTTTACCCCAACAATGTTTTCATTAGTTTCGCTCACTCTCGAAATCAAGCATTTTACAGCAGGTTGGAGCAGCCTGTATCTCAGCACAGGAATAAGGTAGGGAAGAATTCTAAGGATCATTTTGACTGCCTCCAGAAGTTAGATCAGATGGCAAATTGGATTTGGTGCTAGGTCTTTCCCTTTAGCTTTTACCCCAACAATGTTTTCATTAGTTTCGCTCACTCTCGAAATCAAGCATTTTACAGCAGGTTGGAGCAGCCTGTATCTCAGCACAGGAATAAGGTAGGGAAGAATTCTAAGGCTCATTTTGACTGCCTCCAGAAGTTAGATCAGATGGCAAATTGGATTTGGTGCTAGGTCTTTCCCTTTAGGTTTTACCCCAACAATGTTTTCATTAGTTTCGCTCACTCTCGAAATCAAGCATTTTACAGCAGGTTGGAGCAGCCTGTATCTCAGCACAGGAATAAGGTAGGGAAGAATTCTAAGGATCATTTTGACTGCCTCCAGAAGTTAGATCAGATGGCAAATTGGATTTGGTGCTAGGTCTTTCCCTTTAGGTTTTACCCCAACAATGTTTTCATTAGTTTCGCTCACTCTCGAAATCAAGCATTTTACAGCAGGCTGGAGCAGCCTGTATCTCAGCACAGGAATAAGGTAGGGAAGAATTCTAAGGATCATTTTGACTGCCTCCAGAAGTTAGATCAGATGGCAAATTGGATTTGGTGCTAGGTCTTTCCCTTTAGCTTTTACCCCAACAATGTTTTCATTAGTTTCGCTCACTCTCGAAATCAAGCATTTTACAGCAGGTTGGAGCAGCCTGTATCTCAGCACAGGAATAAGGTAGGGAAGAATTCTAAGGATCATTTTGACTGCCTCCAGAAGTTAGATCAGATGGCAAATTGGATTTGGTGCTAGGTCTTTCCCTTTAGGTTTTACCCCAACAATGTTTTCATTAGTTTCGCTCACTCTCGAAATCAAGCATTTTACAGCAGGTTGGAGCAGCCTGTATCTCAGCACAGGAATAAGGTAGGGAAGAATTCTAAGGATCATTTTGACTGCCTCCAGAAGTTAGATCAGATGGCAAATTGGATTTGGTGCTAGGTCTTTCCCTTTAGGTTTTACCCCAACAATGTTTTCATTAGTTTCGCTCACTCTCGAAATCAAGCATTTTACAGCAGGTTGGAGCAGCCTGTATCTCAGCACAGGAATAAGGTAGGGAAGAATTCTAAGGATCATTTTGACTGCCTCCAGAAGTTAGATCAGATGGCCAATGGAATTTGGTGCTAGGTCTTTCCCTTTAGGTTTTACCCCAACAATGTTTTCATTAGTTTCGCTCACTCTCGAAATCAAGCATTTTGCAGCAGGTTGGAGCAGCCTGTATCTCAGCACAGGAATAAGGTAGGGAAGAATTCTAAGGATCATTTTGACTGCCTCCAGAAGTTAGATCAGATGGCAAATTGGATTTGGTGCTAGGTCTTTCCCTTTAGGTTTTACCCCAACAATGTTTTCATTAGTTTCGCTCACTCTCGAAATCAAGCATTTTACAGCAGGTTGGAGCAGCCTGTATCTCAGCACAGGAATAAGGTAGGGAAGAATTCTAAGGATCATTTTGACTGCCTCCAGAAGTTAGATCAGATGGCAAATTGGATTTGGTGCTAGGTCTTTCCCTTTAGGTTTTACCCCAACAATGTTTTCATTAGTTTCGCTCACTCTCGAAATCAAGCATTTTACAGCAGGTTGGAGCAGCCTGTATCTCAGCACAGGAATAAGGTAGGGAAGAATTCTAAGGATCATTTTGACTGCCTCCAGAAGTTAGATCAGATGGCAAATTGGATTTGGTGCTAGGTCTTTCCCTTTAGGTTTTACCCCAACAATGTTTTCATTAGTTTCGCTCACTCTCGAAATCAAGCATTTTACAGCAGGTTGGAGCAGCCTGTATCTCAGCACAGGAATAAGGTAGGGAAGAATTCTAAGGATCATTTTGACTGCCTCCAGAAGTTAGATCAGATGGCAAATTGGATTTGGTGCTAGGTCTTTCCCTTTAGGTTTTACCCCAACAATGTTTTCATTAGTTTCGCTCACTCTCGAAATCAAGCATTTTACAGCAGGTTGGAGCAGCCTGTATCTCAGCACAGGAATAAGGTAGGGAAGAATTCAAATACTCATTTTGACTGCCTCCAGAAGTTAGATCAGATGGCAAATTGGATTTGGTGCTAGGCCTTTCCCTTTAGGTTTTACCCCAACAATGTTTTCATTAGTTTCGCTCACTCTCGAAATCAAGCATTTTACAGCAGGTTGGAGCAGCCTGTATCTCAGCACAGGAATAAGGTAGGGAAGAATTCTAAGGATCATTTTGACTGCCTCCAGAAGTTAGATCAGATGGCAAATTGGATTTGGTGCTAGGTCTTTCCCTTTAGGTTTTACCCCAACAATGTTTTCATTAGTTTCGCTCACTCTCGAAATCAAGCATTTTACAGCAGGTTGGAGCAGCCTGTATCTCAGCACAGGAATAAGGTAGGGAAGAATTCTAAGGATCATTTTGACTGCCTCCAGAAGTTAGATCAGATGGCAAATTGGATTTGGTGCTAGGTCTTTCCCTTTAGGTTTTACCCCAACAATGTTTTCATTAGTTTCGCTCACTCTCGAAATCAAGCATTTTGCAGCAGGTTGGAGCAGCCTGTATCTCAGCACAGGAATAAGGTAGGGAAGAATTCAAATACTCATTTTGACTGCCTCCAGAAGTTAGATCAGATGGCAAATTGGATTTGGTGCTAGGCCTTTCCCTTTAGGTTTTTACCCCAACAATGTTTTCATTAGTTTCGCTCACTCTCGAAATCAAGCATTTTACAGCAGGTTGGAGCAGCCTGTATCTCAGCACAGGAATAAGGTAGGGAAGAATTCTAAGGATCATTTTGACTGCCTCCAGAAGTTAGATCAGATGGCAAATTGGATTTGGTGCTAGGTCTTTCCCTTTAGGTTTTACCCCAACAATGTTTTCATTAGTTTCGCTCACTCTCGAAATCAAGCATTTTACAGCAGGTTGGAGCAGCCTGTATCTCAGCACAGGAATAAGGTAGGGAAGAATTCTAAGGATCATTTTGACTGCCTCCAGAAGTTAGATCAGATGGCAAATTGGATTTGGTGCTAGGTCTTTCCCTTTAGGTTTTACCCCAACAATGTTTTCATTAGTTTCGCTCACTCTCGAAATCAAGCATTTTGCAGCAGGTTGGAGCAGCCTGTATCTCAGCACAGGAATAAGGTAGGGAAGAATTCAAATACTCATTTTGACTGCCTCCAGAAGTTAGATCAGATGGCCAATGGAATTTGGTGCTAGGTCTTTCCCTTTAGGTTTTACCCCAACAATGTTTTCATTAGTTTCGCTCACTCTCGAAATCAAGCATTTTGCAGCAGGTTGGAGCAGCCTGTATCTCAGCACAGGAATAAGGTAGGGAAGAATTCTAAGGATCATTTTGACTGCCTCCAGAAGTTAGATCAGATGGCAAATTGGATTTGGTGCTAGGTCTTTCCCTTTAGGTTTTACCCCAACAATGTTTTCATTAGTTTCGCTCACTCTCGAAATCAAGCATTTTACAGCAGGTTGGAGCAGCCTGTATCTCAGCACAGGAATAAGGTAGGGAAGAATTCTAAGGATCATTTTGACTGCCTCCAGAAGTTAGATCAGATGGCAAATTGGATTTGGTGCTAGGTCTTTCCCTTTAGGTTTTACCCCAACAATGTTTTCATTAGTTTCGCTCACTCTCGAAATCAAGCATTTTAGCAGCAGGTTGGAGCAGCCTGTATCTCAGCACAGGAATAAGGTAGGGAAGAATTCTAAGGATCATTTTGACTGCCTCCAGAAGTTAGATCAGATGGCAAATTGGATTTGGTGCTAGGTCTTTCCCTTTAGGTTTTACCCCAACAATGTTTTCATTAGTTTCGCTCACTCTCGAAATCAAGCATTTTACAGCAGGTTGGAGCAGCCTGTATCTCAGCACAGGAATAAGGTAGGGAAGAATTCTAAGGATCATTTTGACTGCCTCCAGAAGTTAGATCAGATGGCAAATTGGATTTGGTGCTAGGTCTTTCCCTTTAGGTTTTACCCCAACAATGTTTTCATTAGTTTCGCTCACTCTCGAAATCAAGCATTTTACAGCAGGTTGGAGCAGCCTGTATCTCAGCACAGGAATAAGGTAGGGAAGAATTCAAATACTCATTTTGACTGCCTCCAGAAGTTAGATCAGATGGCAAATTGGATTTGGTGCTAGGCCTTTCCCTTTAGGTTTTACCCCAACAATGTTTTCATTAGTTTCGCTCACTCTCGAAATCAAGCATTTTACAGCAGGTTGGAGCAGCCTGTATCTCAGCACAGGAATAAGGTAGGGAAGAATTCTAAGGATCATTTTGACTGCCTCCAGAAGTTAGATCAGATGGCAAATTGGATTTGGTGCTAGGTCTTTCCCTTTAGGTTTTACCCCAACAATGTTTTCATTAGTTTCGCTCACTCTCGAAATCAAGCATTTTACAGCAGGTTGGAGCAGCCTGTATCTCAGCACAGGAATAAGGTAGGGAAGAATTCTAAGGATCATTTTGACTGCCTCCAGAAGTTAGATCAGATGGCAAATTGGATTTGGTGCTAGGTCTTTCCCTTTAGGTTTTACCCCAACAATGTTTTCATTAGTTTCGCTCACTCTCGAAATCAAGCATTTTGCAGCAGGTTGGAGCAGCCTGTATCTCAGCACAGGAATAAGGTAGCGAAGAATTCAAATACTCATTTTGACTGCCTCCAGAAGTTAGATCAGATGGCAAATTGGATTTGGTGCTAGGCCTTTCCCTTTAGGTTTTACCCCAACAATGTTTTCATTAGTTTCGCTCACTCTCGAAATCAAGCATTTTACAGCAGGTTGGAGCAGCCTGTATCTCAGCACAGGAATAAGGTAGGGAAGAATTCTAAGGATCATTTTGACTGCCTCCAGAAGTTAGATCAGATGGCAAATTGGATTTGGTGCTAGGTCTTTCCCTTTAGGTTTTACCCCAACAATGTTTTCATTAGTTTCGCTCACTCTCGAAATCAAGCATTTTAGCAGCAGGTTGGAGCAGCCTGTATCTCAGCACAGGAATAAGGTAGGGAAGAATTCTAAGGATCATTTTGACTGCCTCCAGAAGTTAGATCAGATGGCAAATTGGATTTGGTGCTAGGTCTTTCCCTTTAGGTTTTACCCCAACAATGTTTTCATTAGTTTCGCTCACTCTCGAAATCAAGCATTTTACAGCAGGTTGGAGCAGCCTGTATCTCAGCACAGGAATAAGGTAGGGAAGAATTCTAAGGATCATTTTGACTGCCTCCAGAAGTTAGATCAGATGGCAAATTGGATTTGGTGCTAGGTCTTTCCCTTTAGGTTTTACCCCAACAATGTTTTCATTAGTTTCGCTCACTCTCGAAATCAAGCATTTTACAGCAGGTTGGAGCAGCCTGTATCTCAGCACAGGAATAAGGTAGGGAAGAATTCAAATACTCATTTTGACTGCCTCCAGAAGTTAGATCAGATGGCAAATTGGATTTGGTGCTAGGCCTTTCCCTTTAGCTTTTACCCCAACAATGTTTTCATTAGTTTCGCTCACTCTCGAAATCAAGCATTTTACAGCAGGTTGGAGCAGCCTGTATCTCAGCACAGGAATAAGGTAGGGAAGAATTCTAAGGATCATTTTGACTGCCTCCAGAAGTTAGATCAGATGGCAAATTGGATTTGGTGCTAGGTCTTTCCCTTTAGGTTTTACCCCAACAATGTTTTCATTAGTTTCGCTCACTCTCGAAATCAAGCATTTTACAGCAGGTTGGAGCAGCCTGTATCTCAGCACAGGAATAAGGTAGGGAAGAATTCTAAGGATCATTTTGACTGCCTCCAGAAGTTAGATCAGATGGCAAATTGGATTTGGTGCTAGGTCTTTCCCTTTAGGTTTTACCCCAACAATGTTTTCATTAGTTTCGCTCACTCTCGAAATCAAGCATTTTGCAGCAGGTTGGAGCAGCCTGTATCTCAGCACAGGAATAAGGTAGGGAAGAATTCAAATACTCATTTTGACTGCCTCCAGAAGTTAGATCAGATGGCAAATTGGATTTGGTGCTAGGCCTTTCCCTTTAGGTTTTACCCCAACAATGTTTTCATTAGTTTCGCTCACTCTCGAAATCAAGCATTTTACAGCAGGTTGGAGCAGCCTGTATCTCAGCACAGGAATAAGGTAGGGAAGAATTCTAAGGATCATTTTGACTGCCTCCAGAAGTTAGATCAGATGGCAAATTGGATTTGGTGCTAGGTCTTTCCCTTTAGGTTTTACCCCAACAATGTTTTCATTAGTTTCGCTCACTCTCGAAATCAAGCATTTTACAGCAGGTTGGAGCAGCCTGTATCTCAGCACAGGAATAAGGTAGGGAAGAATTCTAAGGATCATTTTGACTGCCTCCAGAAGTTAGATCAGATGGCAAATTGGATTTGGTGCTAGGTCTTTCCCTTTAGGTTTTACCCCAACAATGTTTTCATTAGTTTCGCTCACTCTCGAAATCAAGCATTTTGCAGCAGGTTGGAGCAGCCTGTATCTCAGCACAGGAATAAGGTAGGGAAGAATTCAAATACTCATTTTGACTGCCTCCAGAAGTTAGATCAGATGGCAAATTGGATTTGGTGCTAGGTCTTTCCCTTTAGGTTTTACCCCAACAATGTTTTCATTAGTTTCGCTCACTCTCGAAATCAAGCATTTTACAGCAGGTTGGAGCAGCCTGTATCTCAGCACAGGAATAAGGTAGGGAAGAATTCTAAGGATCATTTTGACTGCCTCCAGAAGTTAGATCAGATGGCAAATTGGATTTGGTGCTAGGTCTTTCCCTTTAGGTTTTACCCCAACAATGTTTTCATTAGTTTCGCTCACTCTCGAAATCAAGCATTTTACAGCAGGTTGGAGCAGCCTGTATCTCAGCACAGGAATAAGGTAGGGAAGAATTCTAAGGATCATTTTGACTGCCTCCAGAAGTTAGATCAGATGGCAAATTGGATTTGGTGCTAGGTCTTTCCCTTTAGGTTTTACCCCAACAATGTTTTCATTAGTTTCGCTCACTCTCGAAATCAAGCATTTTACAGCAGGTTGGAGCAGCCTGTATCTCAGCACAGGAATAAGGTAGGGAAGAATTCTAAGGATCATTTTGACTGCCTCCAGAAGTTAGATCAGATGGCAAATTGGATTTGGTGCTAGGTCTTTCCCTTTAGGTTTTACCCCAACAATGTTTTCATTAGTTTCGCTCACTCTCGAAATCAAGCATTTTACAGCAGGTTGGAGCAGCCTGTATCTCAGCACAGGAATAAGGTAGGGAAGAATTCTAAGGATCATTTTGACTGCCTCCAGAAGTTAGATCAGATGGCAAATTGGATTTGGTGCTAGGTCTTTCCCTTTAGGTTTTACCCCAACAATGTTTTCATTAGTTTCGCTCACTCTCGAAATCAAGCATTTTAGCAGCAGGTTGGAGCAGCCTGTATCTCAGCACAGGAATAAGGTAGGGAAGAATTCTAAGGATCATTTTGACTGCCTCCAGAAGTTAGATCAGATGGCAAATTGGATTTGGTGCTAGGTCTTTCCCTTTAGGTTTTACCCCAACAATGTTTTCATTAGTTTCGCTCACTCTCGAAATCAAGCATTTTACAGCAGGTTGGAGCAGCCTGTATCTCAGCACAGGAATAAGGTAGGGAAGAATTCTAAGGATCATTTTGACTGCCTCCAGAAGTTAGATCAGATGGCAAATTGGATTTGGTGCTAGGTCTTTCCCTTTAGCTTTTACCCCAACAATGTTTTCATTAGTTTCGCTCACTCTCGAAATCAAGCATTTTACAGCAGGTTGGAGCAGCCTGTATCTCAGCACAGGAATAAGGTAGGGAAGAATTCAAATACTCATTTTGACTGCCTCCAGAAGTTAGATCAGATGGCAAATTGGATTTGGTGCTAGGTCTTTCCCTTTAGGTTTTACCCCAACAATGTTTTCATTAGTTTCGCTCACTCTCGAAATCAAGCATTTTACAGCAGGTTGGAGCAGCCTGTATCTCAGCACAGGAATAAGGTAGGGAAGAATTCTAAGGATCATTTTGACTGCCTCCAGAAGTTAGATCAGATGGCAAATTGGATTTGGTGCTAGGTCTTTCCCTTTAGGTTTTACCCCAACAATGTTTTCATTAGTTTCGCTCACTCTCGAAATCAAGCATTTTACAGCAGGTTGGAGCAGCCTGTATCTCAGCACAGGAATAAGGTAGGGAAGAATTCTAAGGATCATTTTGACTGCCTCCAGAAGTTAGATCAGATGGCAAATTGGATTTGGTGCTAGGTCTTTCCCTTTAGGTTTTACCCCAACAATGTTTTCATTAGTTTCGCTCACTCTCGAAATCAAGCATTTTACAGCAGGTTGGAGCAGCCTGTATCTCAGCACAGGAATAAGGTAGGGAAGAATTCTAAGGATCATTTTGACTGCCTCCAGAAGTTAGATCAGATGGCAAATTGGGATTTGGTGCTAGGTCTTTCCCTTTAGGTTTTACCCCAACAATGTTTTCATTAGTTTCGCTCACTCTCGAAATCAAGCATTTTACAGCAGGTTGGAGCAGCCTGTATCTCAGCACAGGAATAAGGTAGGGAAGAATTCTAAGGATCATTTGGACTGCCTCCAGAAGTTAGATCAGATGGCAAATTGGATTTGGTGCTAGGTCTTTCCCTTTAGGTTTTACCCCAACAATGTTTTCATTAGTTTCGCTCACTCTCGAAATCAAGCATTTTACAGCAGGTTGGAGCAGCCTGTATCTCAGCACAGGAATAAGGTAGGGAAGAATTCAAATACTCATTTTGACTGCCTCCAGAAGTTAGATCAGATGGCAAATTGGATTTGGTGCTAGGTCTTTCCCTTTAGCTTTTACCCCAACAATGTTTTCATTAGTTTCGCTCACTCTCGAAATCAAGCATTTTACAGCAGGTTGGAGCAGCCTGTATCTCAGCACAGGAATAAGGTAGGGAAGAATTCTAAGGATCATTTTGACTGCCTCCAGAAGTTAGATCAGATGGCAAATTGGATTTGGTGCTAGGTCTTTCCCTTTAGGTTTTACCCCAACAATGTTTTCATTAGTTTCGCTCACTCTCGAAATCAAGCATTTTACAGCAGGTTGGAGCAGCCTGTATCTCAGCACAGGAATAAGGTAGGGAAGAATTCAAATACTCATTTTGACTGCCTCCAGAAGTTAGATCAGATGGCAAATTGGATTTGGTGCTAGGTCTTTCCCTTTAGGTTTTACCCCAACAATGTTTTCATTAGTTTCGCTCACTCTCGAAATCAAGCATTTTACAGCAGGTTGGAGCAGCCTGTATCTCAGCACAGGAATAAGGTAGGGAAGAATTCTAAGGATCATTTTGACTGCCTCCAGAAGTTAGATCAGATGGCAAATTGGATTTGGTGCTAGGTCTTTCCCTTTAGCTTTTACCCCAACAATGTTTTCATTAGTTTCGCTCACTCTCGAAATCAAGCATTTTACAGCAGGTTGGAGCAGCCTGTATCTCAGCACAGGAATAAGGTAGGGAAGAATTCAAATACTCATTTTGACTGCCTCCAGAAGTTAGATCAGATGGCAAATTGGATTTGGTGCTAGGTCTTTCCCTTTAGGTTTTACCCCAACAATGTTTTCATTAGTTTCGCTCACTCTCGAAATCAAGCATTTTAGCAGCAGGTTGGAGCAGCCTGTATCTCAGCACAGGAATAAGGTAGGGAAGAATTCTAAGGATCATTTTGACTGCCTCCAGAAGTTAGATCAGATGGCAAATTGGATTTGGTGCTAGGTCTTTCCCTTTAGGTTTTACCCCAACAATGTTTTCATTAGTTTCGCTCACTCTCGAAATCAAGCATTTTACAGCAGGTTGGAGCAGCCTGTATCTCAGCACAGGAATAAGGTAGGGAAGAATTCTAAGGATCATTTTGACTGCCTCCAGAAGTTAGATCAGATGGCAAATTGGATTTGGTGCTAGGTCTTTCCCTTTAGGTTTTACCCCAACAATGTTTTCATTAGTTTCGCTCACTCTCGAAATCAAGCATTTTACAGCAGGTTGGAGCAGCCTGTATCTCAGCACAGGAATAAGGTAGGGAAGAATTCTAAGGATCATTTTGACTGCCTCCAGAAGTTAGATCAGATGGCAAATTGGATTTGGTGCTAGGTCTTTCCCTTTAGGTTTTACCCCAACAATGTTTTCATTAGTTTCGCTCACTCTCGAAATCAAGCATTTTACAGCAGGTTGGAGCAGCCTGTATCTCAGCACAGGAATAAGGTAGGGAAGAATTCTAAGGATCATTTTGACTGCCTCCAGAAGTTAGATCAGATGGCAAATTGGATTTGGTGCTAGGTCTTTCCCTTTAGGTTTTACCCCAACAATGTTTTCATTAGTTTCGCTCACTCTCGAAATCAAGCATTTTAGAGCAGGTTGGAGCAGCCTGTATCTCAGCACAGGAATAAGGTAGGGAAGAATTCTAAGGATCATTTTGACTGCCTCCAGAAGTTAGATCAGATGGCAAATTGGATTTGGTGCTAGGTCTTTCCCTTTAGGTTTTACCCCAACAATGTTTTCATTAGTTTCGCTCACTCTCGAAATCAAGCATTTTACAGCAGGTTGGAGCAGCCTGTATCTCAGCACAGGAATAAGGTAGGGAAGAATTCTAAGGATCATTTTGACTGCCTCCAGAAGTTAGATCAGATGGCAAATTGGATTTGGTGCTAGGTCTTTCCCTTTAGCTTTTACCCCAACAATGTTTTCATTAGTTTCGCTCACTCTCGAAATCAAGCATTTTACAGCAGGTTGGAGCAGCCTGTATCTCAGCACAGGAATAAGGTAGGGAAGAATTCTAAGGATCATTTGGACTGCCTCCAGAAGTTAGATCAGATGGCAAATTGGATTTGGTGCTAGGTCTTTCCCTTTAGGTTTTACCCCAACAATGTTTTCATTAGTTTCGCTCACTCTCGAAATCAAGCATTTTACAGCAGGTTGGAGCAGCCTGTATCTCAGCACAGGAATAAGGTAGGGAAGAATTCAAATACTCATTTTGACTGCCTCCAGAAGTTAGATCAGATGGCAAATTGGATTTGGTGCTAGGTCTTTCCCTTTAGCTTTTACCCCAACAATGTTTTCATTAGTTTCGCTCACTCTCGAAATCAAGCATTTTACAGCAGGTTGGAGCAGCCTGTATCTCAGCACAGGAATAAGGTAGGGAAGAATTCTAAGGATCATTTTGACTGCCTCCAGAAGTTAGATCAGATGGCAAATTGGATTTGGTGCTAGGTCTTTCCCTTTAGGTTTTACCCCAACAATGTTTTCATTAGTTTCGCTCACTCTCGAAATCAAGCATTTTACAGCAGGTTGGAGCAGCCTGTATCTCAGCACAGGAATAAGGTAGGGAAGAATTCAAATACTCATTTTGACTGCCTCCAGAAGTTAGATCAGATGGCAAATTGGATTTGGTGCTAGGTCTTTCCCTTTAGGTTTTACCCCAACAATGTTTTCATTAGTTTCGCTCACTCTCGAAATCAAGCATTTTACAGCAGGTTGGAGCAGCCTGTATCTCAGCACAGGAATAAGGTAGGGAAGAATTCTAAGGATCATTTTGACTGCCTCCATGTGGTGGGTTGGAAGGGGTAAGGCTGAGAAGCCTCCTCCCTTCCCCCTTGTAAGGTAAAAGGGAAAAAAAAAATTGAAGGGAAAAGAAAAAAAAACTCGCAAGCTGAATTAGCAAAGCAGTGGAGCTATATTTACAAAGCGATGTAGGGTTTGCAGGGGATTATTTACAAATTTACAATATCTACAATATATACAAAGATATACAACAGAGTAACACAGAAATGAGAGTGACCCCCCTCTGGACAGAGGGGGTTCCCCACCTCCGCTCTCCCCTCTCTCCCCCCTTTCCCCAGAGTGGGATAGGAAGAGAGAGAAAAGAGAGGAAAGAAAAAAAAATGTTAGAAGCAGTTTGTGTTAATTGGAAAAGAGTTAATACAGGCCTGTTATCTGTTTTTCTCTCAAGGCCGGAGCCTTGGCAGAAAGCCCAGGACAGAAAGCTGTTGCCTGAAGAAGAGGCGGAAGCAAGACTGACTGAGAAGTGCTGGAAATGTCCAGTATAGTCCCAGCTCAGAAGTGCTTCCTCCCACTCATCCAATGAAATTAGTTTAGACTATTCCTTCCGTTTACCAACTTCCGTCCACCATATTCCCTTTCTTAAGGGGGCAACGTCAACCGGCCACAGTCCACCCCTTCTAAACAATTTCATTGGCTGTTCATACTGTCCATCTAATCCAAAACGATATTTACAGTTCGTGAGTAAAGTTCATAGTCCATTCCGGCTATGCTCAGATGTAAATGATTCAAAAGTCCAAGAAAATCAGAAAATGAGAAAAATGGAAAACAGTTCATTTCTTCACCGATGAAGCGAAGAAAAGGGAAACAGGGAAATCTCAGGGTCTCTTAGTTGACTCAGGGCTCTCAGGGATCTCAGGGTTCGTGCACCGTAGACTCCTCGTTGATTCTTCCTCTGGACGCGATGTAGCTGTACAACAGTTTGAAATTAACCTCTTTCAGCTAAAGTTAAATTTCTTTGTGGAATACACTGAATTTCACCATTCTCTTGCATTACCCAATAAGTGTGACCCGGACCTTCAGCTGAAACCACCCCTCGGACAGGTTTAGCCTCTCCTGAGGGTGAAAATACCCAAACAGTTTTACCTAACAGATTCTTTTCTCTAACAACAGGAACTCTATCACCTTCCACTTTCCGTAGCAAATCTGAATGTGCAGGTCCAGCTCGGTTCACTGAACCTCTACTATTTACCAGCCAGGTTGCTTGTGCTAAATGTTTTTCCCAATTTTTCAAAGATCCACCTCCCATGGCCTTGAGAGTGGTCTTCAACAAACCATTGTAGCGTTCAATCTTCCCTGAAGCTGGTGCATAGTAGGGAATGTGGAATATCCACTCAATACCGTGCTCTTTTGCCCAGCTCTTTACAAGGTTGTTCTTGAAATGAGTTCCATTGTCTGACTCAATCCTCTCTGGAGTTCCGTGTCTCCACAGGATCTGTCTCTCCAGACCGAGAATGGTGTTGCGTGCAGTTGCATGTGGAACTGGATAAGTTTCCAACCATCCAGTGTTTGCCTCTACCATAGTAAGCACGTATTGCTTACCAGAACGAGAACGTGGTAGAGTGATGTAGTCAATCTGCCAAGCTTCACCATACTTGTACTTGGACCATCTGTCACCATACCACAAGGGCTTAAGTCGTTTTGCCTGCTTAATAGCAGCACAAATGTCACAGTCATGGATGACTTGTGTGATAGCATCCATGGAAATGTCTATGGATCTGTCACGAGCCCATTGGTATGTTGCATCTCTGCCTTGATGTCCTGACGAATCGTGAGCCCACCGAGCTAAGAATATCTCACCTCGGTGTTTCCAGTCGAGATCAAGATTAGAGTCCATGTCTACTTGAGAAACTCTTGCAGCTAGATCTGCCTGATGGTTGTGTTGCTGTTCCTCAGTAGCTTTGCTCTTAGGAATGTGAGCATCAATGTGTCTCACTTTCACTGGAATTCTCTCGATTCGATCAGCAATGTCCTGCCATAGGTTGGCTGCCCAAATGGGTTTTCCTTTTCTCTGCCAACCACTCTTCTTCCAGTTCTTTAGCCAACCCCATAGAGCATTGGCTACCATCCATGAGTCGGTGTAGAGATAAAGCTTTGGCCATCTCTCACGTTCAGCCACGTCGAGAGCTAGCTGGACAGCTTTTACCTCTGCAAACTGACTGGATTCTCCTTCTCCATCTTTTGCCTCTGCAACTCGGCGTGTTGGACTCCACACTGCAGACTTCCACCTTCGCTTGTTCCCAACAAGACGACAGGAACCGTCTGTGAACAAAGCGTATTTCTTTTCATCATCAGAAAGGTCATTGTAAGGAGGAGCTTCCTCAGCACGAGTTACTTTCTCCTCTGGAGGCTTAGCACAGTTGATGCCTTCAGGCCAACTTGAGATCACCTCCACTAGACCAGGTCTTTCAAGATTTCCCATTCGAGCTCTCTGTGTTATCAGAGCCATCCACTTGGACCATGTTGAGTCTGTGGCATGATGTGGTGTGGATCCTTTGCCTTTGAACATCCAATTCAAAACTGGTAATCTGGGAGCTAAGAGAAGTTGTGATTCAGTTCCAATCACTTCAGAAGATGCTTTTACTCCTTCATAGGCAGCTAGAATTTCTTTCTCTGTTGGAGTGTAATTAGCCTCTGAACCTCTGTAACCTCGACTCCAGAAACCAAGAGGTCGTCCACGTGTCTCACCTGGAGCTTTTTGCCACAAGCACCAGGTTGGACCATTGTCACTTGCAGCCGTGTACAAAATGTTCTTAATGTCTGGACCATCTCGGACAGGTCCCAGACCCATTGCTTGAATTACCTCTTGCTTTATCTGGTCAAAGGCTGCTTGTTGTTCAGGTCCCCAGTGGAAATGGTTTCTCTTTCTAGTCACATCATACAGAGGTTTCACAATCTGACTGTATCCAGGAATGTGTAGTCTCCAAAATCCCACTATCCCCAAGAAACGTAGGGTCTCTTGCTTGTTGGTGGGACTTGCCATGGTAGAGACTCTATTTACCACATCCACTGGAATGTGTCGGCGTCCATCCTGCCATCGCACTCCCAGAAACTGAATCTCTGTGGTAGGTCCTTTCACTTTGTCTCGCTTGATGGCAAAACCTGCATTCAGAAGAATGTCAATGATTTTGTTACCTTTCTCGAAGACTTCCTCAGCAGTTTTACCCCAGACGATGATATCATCGATGAACTGGATGTGTTCTGGAGCACCGCCTTTCTCCAGAGCATCGTGGATCACTGCACGACAGATGCTTGAGCTGTGGATCCAGCCCATTGGCAGCCTGTTGAAAGTGTACTGGATTCCTCTCCAGGTGAAAGCAAACTGAGGCCTGCATTCCTCTGCTATGGGAATAGAGAAAAATGCATTAGCAATGTCTATGGTAGCATACCATTTGGCCTCTTTGGATTCCAGCTCATACTGTAGCTCCATCATGTCTGGTACTGCTGCACTCATAGGTGGTGTCACTTCATTTAGGGCTCGGTAGTCTACCGTCAGACGCCAGTCTCCATTCTGCTTCCGCACAGGCCACACTGGACTGTTGAAAGGTGAATGAGTTTTGCTGACGACTTTCTGACTTTCCAACTGACGAATCAGATTTTGAATGGGCAACAAAGAGTCACGGTTGGTTCTGTATTGTCTGTGATGCACAGTCTGAGAAGCAACCGGCAATTTAATGTCCTGTATCTTATGTTGTCCCACAACTGCAGATTCATCAGAAAGCTCAGGTCTGGCAGATAGCTTCAATTTTTGTCCATCAATTTCTATTGAAGCTACTCCAAAAGCCCATTTGTAACCTCTAGGGTCCTTGAAACGCCCTTCTCTCAAAAAATCAATTCCCAAAATACAAGGTGCATCAGGTCCGGTCACAACTGTATGCTTCCTCCATTGTTTACCAGTTAAACTTATATTAACCTCTACCTTACTTAACTCTTGAGATCCACCAGTGACTCCCAGAATAGTTATAGACTCTGATCCCTGATAATTTGATGGTATTATGGTGCACTGAGCTCCTGTGTCAACCAAGGCCCTGTACTTCCGAAATTGTGAAGTGCCAGGCCACTGGATGTACACATCCCAATAGATTCTGTTATCTCTGTTATCCCTCTCCTCCCCCTGGCGGGAGGCAGGGCACCCCTAGTTATGGGGAACATGCGCACATGTGCATTGCACATAGTTTGCAGGGTTATAACTTTGCATGTTATAACTGGAGCCACTGTTGGAGCCATAAGAGTCGTTCTGGGAAACTGTGGAAGTAACAGCTACCCTTCTGGTATTGCTACCTCGGGTTCTGCCACTTTGCAATTCCCTCAGTCTCCTGAAAAGATTAGAAGTTGGTTGGCCATCCCAGCGGTTCATGTTCTCACCAAACTGATCACGCAGAGTTATCCAAATAGTTCTACGTGATTGCCTTGGCGGTCTGTTTTGGAGTGACCTGTTTTGGAACGTCCTGTTTTGGAATGACCTCCTTGGAGGACGTGTATTCCTCACAGATGAAACTTGTACCCATCTGGAGGAAGAATTGAAATTATCCCTTTGTGCCAATTGGTATATGGAATCTTTCAGATCCTTCATGCAATTCTCAATCTTTCCAGACAGAGTTTCAATGGCTGAAACCAAAGAACCACGTGTCATGCTATCCTCTAATTGTCTCATTTGATCACTGAATTGGCCAACCGTGGGAGAAGCTCCACCATAACTTCTTGACACAATTCTGCTTGCCAGAATGTTTGCATAATTGGAAGGAGCAAGTTTGATGATCTTTTTAGCAAGACCAATACCCACAGGAATGTCATCAGGATTCAGAGTTTCATGTTCACCATAGAGTAGCTCTCTAACAGCAAATTCTCTCAAGCGCTTAATTCCCTCATCTATGGTAGTCCAGGGTTTAGGATTCCATGGAAGATCATCTCGGGAAGGGTATCTCAGGGCAACCGCTATTAAGAGGCGTATCCACAGATTAACCTTACCGAGAGCTTCGCCTAGATGTCTATCTATTCCATTGTCCCTTGAGAGAGTTCCTAACTGAGCTGCTGACTTGTCTCCAACTGTTAGAGCTGAAGCACCTGTATCATAACATCTACTAAGCCAAGCTAGAACTGGCTCCTTATCTGCCCTGGTGAAATCTTTACGGACATTTCTCAATTCCTCCCGTGGTGACGAACAGTCCGTAATATCATCTTCATCTTCATCTCCCTGAATTCTTTGCCCATAAAATCCTGCTGTCATTCTCCTAAGGATCTCTTTAAGCTGAGAACCACCTTTGCCAGCTGCTTTCCTAGCTTCATCTCTATCCTGCTTTGATCTCACTAGGTTAGCTAGATCTTTAAAACAAACCTTCTCTTCCTCCTGAGCAGGATCTTTTAGAGTAGAGGGCCCCTCACCAGGATCAGTCTCCACCTCTTCTTCTCCATCTTGGGCCTTTGCAGCTCTAGTCTTTAAAGGAGCCACCTTAACTGGAGCTGTGTTTGAATTTACAGCCACCTTAATGGAAGCTGACAGGTCCTGAGATAAATCAGCTGCTGGGGCAGTGACTTCCGGTCCCACCGAGGGAGTGGGTGGAAGTGACGTTGCTCCGTTAATGGCCGATGGAGAAGAAGAAGAAGGAGAAGGAGTGGGAGAAGGAGTAGGTGCCATGTTGATACCAGCCGATGCCCTTGGCTGCTTGCCAGAGTCAGCAAAGTCATTTAGAGCTGCTTTACCAATTAACTTTTTAGCCTTCTTTTTAACTGACACGGGTTCTCCACAGTCCTCATCACTAGATGACTCTGGGACTGATCGAGAGCCACGGCGTTTTCTTTTTGATCTAGTTTTAATAACAAAACAAGCTCTGGACACCTTTCTCTCTCGCCGCAGAGAGACCAGCAGATACACGTTAATTATCACCATCAGCAGAATTATAGACATGAAATAAATCACCTTTGGATCCCAGGCATCACCTAAAGTTACTGTCTCCTCAGGCGGAATCTTAAAACTCTTTATCTCAATTGGGAGAGTGGTGGAGGTAACATTCCTGTATCTCACTGGCCATAACAAATTAATACATTTTCCATACCATAATTTAACTTTATACATAACCCACATATAAATTGTCCGCACCAAATATTTACCCAGGTAATCCAAAATCAAACCCAAACAATACCTGTAAACCAGAGCCCCAAAAATTGAAAAGAATAATCGCTCCACAAACCACAATACCTTCATGTTTGCTAATTCAGCTAGAAAACACTAAATCAATCAAATAATAAATTAAACTAATTATCTGCCGCACGTTGGGTACGCCAATAAAAAAAAATGTGGTGGGTTGGAAGGGGTAAGGCTGAGAAGCCTCCTCCCTTCCCCCTTGTAAGGTAAAAGGGAAAAAAAAAATTGAAGGGAAAAGAAAAAAAAACTCGCAAGCTGAATTAGCAAAGCAGTGGAGCTATATTTACAAAGCGATGTAGGGTTTGCAGGGGATTATTTACAAATTTACAATATCTACAATATATACAAAGATATACAACAGAGTAACACAGAAATGAGAGTGACCCCCCTCTGGACAGAGGGGGTTCCCCACCTCCGCTCTCCCCTCTCTCCCCCCTTTCCCCAGAGTGGGATAGGAAGAGAGAGAAAAGAGAGGAAAGAAAAAAAAATGTTAGAAGCAGTTTGTGTTAATTGGAAAAGAGTTAATACAGGCCTGTTATCTGTTTTTCTCTCAAGGCCGGAGCCTTGGCAGAAAGCCCAGGACAGAAAGCTGTTGCCTGAAGAAGAGGCGGAAGCAAGACTGACTGAGAAGTGCTGGAAATGTCCAGTATAGTCCCAGCTCAGAAGTGCTTCCTCCCACTCATCCAATGAAATTAGTTTAGACTATTCCTTCCGTTTACCAACTTCCGTCCACCATATTCCCTTTCTTAAGGGGGCAACGTCAACCGGCCACACTCCAGAAGTTAGATCAGATGGCAAATTGGATTTGGTGCTAGGTCTTTCCCTTTAGGTTTTACCCCAACAATGTTTTCATTAGTTTCGCTCACTCTCGAAATCAAGCATTTTACAGCAGGTTGGAGCAGCCTGTATCTCAGCACAGGAATAAGGTAGGGAAGAATTCTAAGGATCATTTTGACTGCCTCCAGAAGTTAGATCAGATGGCAAATTGGATTTGGTGCTAGGTCTTTCCCTTTAGGTTTTACCCCAACAATGTTTTCATTAGTTTCGCTCACTCTCGAAATCAAGCATTTTACAGCAGGTTGGAGCAGCCTGTATCTCAGCACAGGAATAAGGTAGGGAAGAATTCTAAGGCTCATTTTGACTGCCTCCAGAAGTTAGATCAGATGGCAAATTGGATTTGGTGCTAGGTCTTTCCCTTTAGGTTTTACCCCAACAATGTTTTCATTAGTTTCGCTCACTCTCGAAATCAAGCATTTTACAGCAGGTTGGAGCAGCCTGTATCTCAGCACAGGAATAAGGTAGGGAAGAATTCAAATACTCATTTTGACTGCCTCCAGAAGTTAGATCAGATGGCAAATTGGATTTGGTGCTAGGTCTTTCCCTTTAGGTTTTACCCCAACAATGTTTTCATTAGTTTCGCTCACTCTCGAAATCAAGCATTTTACAGCAGGTTGGAGCAGCCTGTATCTCAGCACAGGAATAAGGTAGGGAAGAATTCTAAGGATCATTTTGACTGCCTCCATGTGGTGGGTTGGAAGGGGTAAGGCTGAGAAGCCTCCTCCCTTCCCCCTTGTAAGGTAAAAGGGAAAAAAAAAATTGAAGGGAAAAGAAAAAAAAACTCGCAAGCTGAATTAGCAAAGCAGTGGAGCTATATTTACAAAGCGATGTAGGGTTTGCAGGGGATTATTTACAAATTTACAATATCTACAATATATACAAAGATATACAACAGAGTAACACAGAAATGAGAGTGACCCCCCTCTGGACAGAGGGGGTTCCCCACCTCCGCTCTCCCCTCTCTCCCCCCTTTCCCCAGAGTGGGATAGGAAGAGAGAGAAAAGAGAGGAAAGAAAAAAAAAATGTTAGAAGCAGTTTGTGTTAATTGGAAAAGAGTTAATACAGGCCTGTTATCTGTTTTTCTCTCAAGGCCGGAGCCTTGGCAGAAAGCCCAGGACAGAAAGCTGTTGCCTGAAGAAGAGGCGGAAGCAAGACTGACTGAGAAGTGCTGGAAATGTCCAGTATAGTCCCAGCTCAGAAGTGCTTCCTCCCACTCATCCAATGAAATTAGTTTAGACTATTCCTTCCGTTTACCAACTTCCGTCCACCATATTCCCTTTCTTAAGGGGGGCAACGTCAACCGGCCACACTCCAGAAGTTAGATCAGATGGCAAATTGGATTTGGTGCTAGGTCTTTCCCTTTAGGTTTTACCCCAACAATGTTTTCATTAGTTTCGCTCACTCTCGAAATCAAGCATTTTACAGCAGGTTGGAGCAGCCTGTATCTCAGCACAGGAATAAGGTAGGGAAGAATTCTAAGGATCATTTTGACTGCCTCCAGAAGTTAGATCAGATGGCAAATTGGATTTGGTGCTAGGTCTTTCCCTTTAGGTTTTACCCCAACAATGTTTTCATTAGTTTCGCTCACTCTCGAAATCAAGCATTTTACAGCAGGTTGGAGCAGCCTGTATCTCAGCACAGGAATAAGGTAGGGAAGAATTCTAAGGATCATTTTGACTGCCTCCAGAAGTTAGATCAGATGGCAAATTGGATTTGGTGCTAGGTCTTTCCCTTTAGGTTTTACCCCAACAATGTTTTCATTAGTTTCGCTCACTCTCGAAATCAAGCATTTTACAGCAGGTTGGAGCAGCCTGTATCTCAGCACAGGAATAAGGTAGGGAAGAATTCAAATACTCATTTTGACTGCCTCCAGAAGTTAGATCAGATGGCAAATTGGATTTGGTGCTAGGTCTTTCCCTTTAGGTTTTACCCCAACAATGTTTTCATTAGTTTCGCTCACTCTCGAAATCAAGCATTTTAGCAGCAGGTTGGAGCAGCCTGTATCTCAGCACAGGAATAAGGTAGGGAAGAATTCTAAGGATCATTTTGACTGCCTCCAGAAGTTAGATCAGATGGCAAATTGGATTTGGTGCTAGGTCTTTCCCTTTAGGTTTTACCCCAACAATGTTTTCATTAGTTTCGCTCACTCTCGAAATCAAGCATTTTACAGCAGGTTGGAGCAGCCTGTATCTCAGCACAGGAATAAGGTAGGGAAGAATTCTAAGGATCATTTTGACTGCCTCCAGAAGTTAGATCAGATGGCAAATTGGATTTGGTGCTAGGTCTTTCCCTTTAGGTTTTACCCCAACAATGTTTTCATTAGTTTCGCTCACTCTCGAAATCAAGCATTTTACAGCAGGTTGGAGCAGCCTGTATCTCAGCACAGGAATAAGGTAGGGAAGAATTCTAAGGATCATTTTGACTGCCTCCAGAAGTTAGATCAGATGGCAAATTGGATTTGGTGCTAGGTCTTTCCCTTTAGCTTTTACCCCAACAATGTTTTCATTAGTTTCGCTCACTCTCGAAATCAAGCATTTTACAGCAGGTTGGAGCAGCCTGTATCTCAGCACAGGAATAAGGTAGGGAAGAATTCTAAGGATCATTTTGACTGCCTCCAGAAGTTAGATCAGATGGCAAATTGGATTTGGTGCTAGGTCTTTCCCTTTAGGTTTTACCCCAACAATGTTTTCATTAGTTTCGCTCACTCTCGAAATCAAGCATTTTACAGCAGGTTGGAGCAGCCTGTATCTCAGCACAGGAATAAGGTAGGGAAGAATTCTAAGGATCATTTTGACTGCCTCCAGAAGTTAGATCAGATGGCAAATTGGATTTGGTGCTAGGTCTTTCCCTTTACGTTTTACCCCAACAATGTTTTCATTAGTTTCGCTCACTCTCGAAATCAAGCATTTTACAGCAGGCTGGAGCAGCCTGTATCTCAGCACAGGAATAAGGTAGGGAAGAATTCTAAGGATCATTTTGACTGCCTCCAGAAGTTAGATCAGATGGCAAATTGGATTTGGTGCTAGGTCTTTCCCTTTAGCTTTTACCCCAACAATGTTTTCATTAGTTTCGCTCACTCTCGAAATCAAGCATTTTACAGCAGGTTGGAGCAGCCTGTATCTCAGCACAGGAATAAGGTAGGGAAGAATTCTAAGGATCATTTTGACTGCCTCCAGAAGTTAGATCAGATGGCAAATTGGATTTGGTGCTAGGTCTTTCCCTTTAGGTTTTACCCCAACAATGTTTTCATTAGTTTCGCTCACTCTCGAAATCAAGCATTTTACAGCAGGTTGGAGCAGCCTGTATCTCAGCACAGGAATAAGGTAGGGAAGAATTCTAAGGATCATTTTGACTGCCTCCAGAAGTTAGATCAGATGGCAAATTGGATTTGGTGCTAGGTCTTTCCCTTTAGGTTTTACCCCAACAATGTTTTCATTAGTTTCGCTCACTCTCGAAATCAAGCATTTTACAGCAGGTTGGAGCAGCCTGTATCTCAGCACAGGAATAAGGTAGGGAAGAATTCTAAGGATCATTTGGACTGCCTCCAGAAGTTAGATCAGATGGCAAATTGGATTTGGTGCTAGGTCTTTCCCTTTAGGTTTTACCCCAACAATGTTTTCATTAGTTTCGCTCACTCTCGAAATCAAGCATTTTACAGCAGGTTGGAGCAGCCTGTATCTCAGCACAGGAATAAGGTAGGGAAGAATTCTAAGGATCATTTTGACTGCCTCCAGAAGTTAGATCAGATGGCAAATTGGATTTGGTGCTAGGTCTTTCCCTTTAGGTTTTACCCCAACAATGTTTTCATTAGTTTCGCTCACTCTCGAAATCAAGCATTTTACAGCAGGTTGGAGCAGCCTGTATCTCAGCACAGGAATAAGGTAGGGAAGAATTCAAATACTCATTTTGACTGCCTCCAGAAGTTAGATCAGATGGCAAATTGGATTTGGTGCTAGGTCTTTCCCTTTAGGTTTTACCCCAACAATGTTTTCATTAGTTTCGCTCACTCTCGAAATCAAGCATTTTAGCAGCAGGTTGGAGCAGCCTGTATCTCAGCACAGGAATAAGGTAGGGAAGAATTCTAAGGATCATTTTGACTGCCTCCAGAAGTTAGATCAGATGGCAAATTGGATTTGGTGCTAGGTCTTTCCCTTTAGGTTTTACCCCAACAATGTTTTCATTAGTTTCGCTCACTCTCGAAATCAAGCATTTTACAGCAGGTTGGAGCAGCCTGTATCTCAGCACAGGAATAAGGTAGGGAAGAATTCTAAGGATCATTTTGACTGCCTCCAGAAGTTAGATCAGATGGCAAATTGGATTTGGTGCTAGGTCTTTCCCTTTAGGTTTTACCCCAACAATGTTTTCATTAGTTTCGCTCACTCTCGAAATCAAGCATTTTACAGCAGGTTGGAGCAGCCTGTATCTCAGCACAGGAATAAGGTAGGGAAGAATTCTAAGGATCATTTTGACTGCCTCCAGAAGTTAGATCAGATGGCAAATTGGATTTGGTGCTAGGTCTTTCCCTTTAGCTTTTACCCCAACAATGTTTTCATTAGTTTCGCTCACTCTCGAAATCAAGCATTTTACAGCAGGTTGGAGCAGCCTGTATCTCAGCACAGGAATAAGGTAGGGAAGAATTCTAAGGATCATTTTGACTGCCTCCAGAAGTTAGATCAGATGGCAAATTGGATTTGGTGCTAGGTCTTTCCCTTTAGGTTTTACCCCAACAATGTTTTCATTAGTTTCGCTCACTCTCGAAATCAAGCATTTTACAGCAGGTTGGAGCAGCCTGTATCTCAGCACAGGAATAAGGTAGGGAAGAATTCTAAGGATCATTTTGACTGCCTCCAGAAGTTAGATCAGATGGCAAATTGGATTTGGTGCTAGGTCTTTCCCTTTACGTTTTACCCCAACAATGTTTTCATTAGTTTCGCTCACTCTCGAAATCAAGCATTTTACAGCAGGCTGGAGCAGCCTGTATCTCAGCACAGGAATAAGGTAGGGAAGAATTCTAAGGATCATTTTGACTGCCTCCAGAAGTTAGATCAGATGGCAAATTGGATTTGGTGCTAGGTCTTTCCCTTTAGCTTTTACCCCAACAATGTTTTCATTAGTTTCGCTCACTCTCGAAATCAAGCATTTTACAGCAGGTTGGAGCAGCCTGTATCTCAGCACAGGAATAAGGTAGGGAAGAATTCTAAGGATCATTTTGACTGCCTCCAGAAGTTAGATCAGATGGCAAATTGGATTTGGTGCTAGGTCTTTCCCTTTAGGTTTTACCCCAACAATGTTTTCATTAGTTTCGCTCACTCTCGAAATCAAGCATTTTACAGCAGGTTGGAGCAGCCTGTATCTCAGCACAGGAATAAGGTAGGGAAGAATTCTAAGGATCATTTTGACTGCCTCCAGAAGTTAGATCAGATGGCAAATTGGATTTGGTGCTAGGTCTTTCCCTTTAGGTTTTACCCCAACAATGTTTTCATTAGTTTCGCTCACTCTCGAAATCAAGCATTTTACAGCAGGTTGGAGCAGCCTGTATCTCAGCACAGGAATAAGGTAGGGAAGAATTCTAAGGATCATTTGGACTGCCTCCAGAAGTTAGATCAGATGGCAAATTGGATTTGGTGCTAGGTCTTTCCCTTTAGGTTTTACCCCAACAATGTTTTCATTAGTTTCGCTCACTCTCGAAATCAAGCATTTTACAGCAGGTTGGAGCAGCCTGTATCTCAGCACAGGAATAAGGTAGGGAAGAATTCTAAGGATCATTTTGACTGCCTCCAGAAGTTAGATCAGATGGCAAATTGGATTTGGTGCTAGGTCTTTCCCTTTAGGTTTTACCCCAACAATGTTTTCATTAGTTTCGCTCACTCTCGAAATCAAGCATTTTACAGCAGGTTGGAGCAGCCTGTATCTCAGCACAGGAATAAGGTAGGGAAGAATTCTAAGGATCATTTTGACTGCCTCCAGAAGTTAGATCAGATGGCAAATTGGATTTGGTGCTAGGTCTTTCCCTTTAGGTTTTACCCCAACAATGTTTTCATTAGTTTCGCTCACTCTCGAAATCAAGCATTTTACAGCAGGTTGGAGCAGCCTGTATCTCAGCACAGGAATAAGGTAGGGAAGAATTCAAATACTCATTTTGACTGCCTCCAGAAGTTAGATCAGATGGCAAATTGGATTTGGTGCTAGGTCTTTCCCTTTAGGTTTTACCCCAACAATGTTTTCATTAGTTTCGCTCACTCTCGAAATCAAGCATTTTAGCAGCAGGTTGGAGCAGCCTGTATCTCAGCACAGGAATAAGGTAGGGAAGAATTCTAAGGATCATTTTGACTGCCTCCAGAAGTTAGATCAGATGGCAAATTGGATTTGGTGCTAGGTCTTTCCCTTTAGGTTTTACCCCAACAATGTTTTCATTAGTTTCGCTCACTCTCGAAATCAAGCATTTTACAGCAGGCTGGAGCAGCCTGTATCTCAGCACAGGAATAAGGTAGGGAAGAATTCTAAGGATCATTTTGACTGCCTCCAGAAGTTAGATCAGATGGCAAATTGGATTTGGTGCTAGGTCTTTCCCTTTAGCTTTTACCCCAACAATGTTTTCATTAGTTTCGCTCACTCTCGAAATCAAGCATTTTACAGCAGGTTGGAGCAGCCTGTATCTCAGCACAGGAATAAGGTAGGGAAGAATTCTAAGGATCATTTTGACTGCCTCCAGAAGTTAGATCAGATGGCAAATTGGATTTGGTGCTAGGTCTTTCCCTTTAGGTTTTACCCCAACAATGTTTTCATTAGTTTCGCTCACTCTCGAAATCAAGCATTTTACAGCAGGTTGGAGCAGCCTGTATCTCAGCACAGGAATAAGGTAGGGAAGAATTCTAAGGATCATTTTGACTGCCTCCAGAAGTTAGATCAGATGGCAAATTGGATTTGGTGCTAGGTCTTTCCCTTTAGGTTTTACCCCAACAATGTTTTCATTAGTTTCGCTCACTCTCGAAATCAAGCATTTTACAGCAGGTTGGAGCAGCCTGTATCTCAGCACAGGAATAAGGTAGGGAAGAATTCTAAGGATCATTTTGACTGCCTCCAGAAGTTAGATCAGATGGCAAATTGGATTTGGTGCTAGGTCTTTCCCTTTAGGTTTTACCCCAACAATGTTTTCATTAGTTTCGCTCACTCTCGAAATCAAGCATTTTACAGCAGGTTGGAGCAGCCTGTATCTCAGCACAGGAATAAGGTAGGGAAGAATTCAAATACTCATTTTGACTGCCTCCAGAAGTTAGATCAGATGGCAAATTGGATTTGGTGCTAGGTCTTTCCCTTTAGGTTTTACCCCAACAATGTTTTCATTAGTTTCGCTCACTCTCGAAATCAAGCATTTTAGCAGCAGGTTGGAGCAGCCTGTATCTCAGCACAGGAATAAGGTAGGGAAGAATTCTAAGGATCATTTTGACTGCCTCCAGAAGTTAGATCAGATGGCAAATTGGATTTGGTGCTAGGTCTTTCCCTTTAGCTTTTACCCCAACAATGTTTTCATTAGTTTCGCTCACTCTCGAAATCAAGCATTTTACAGCAGGTTGGAGCAGCCTGTATCTCAGCACAGGAATAAGGTAGGGAAGAATTCTAAGGATCATTTTGACTGCCTCCAGAAGTTAGATCAGATGGCAAATTGGATTTGGTGCTAGGTCTTTCCCTTTAGGTTTTACCCCAACAATGTTTTCATTAGTTTCGCTCACTCTCGAAATCAAGCATTTTACAGCAGGTTGGAGCAGCCTGTATCTCAGCACAGGAATAAGGTAGGGAAGAATTCTAAGGATCATTTTGACTGCCTCCAGAAGTTAGATCAGATGGCAAATTGGATTTGGTGCTAGGTCTTTCCCTTTAGGTTTTACCCCAACAATGTTTTCATTAGTTTCGCTCACTCTCGAAATCAAGCATTTTACAGCAGGTTGGAGCAGCCTGTATCTCAGCACAGGAATAAGGTAGGGAAGAATTCTAAGGATCATTTTGACTGCCTCCAGAAGTTAGATCAGATGGCAAATTGGATTTGGTGCTAGGTCTTTCCCTTTAGGTTTTACCCCAACAATGTTTTCATTAGTTTCGCTCACTCTCGAAATCAAGCATTTTACAGCAGGCTGGAGCAGCCTGTATCTCAGCACAGGAATAAGGTAGGGAAGAATTCTAAGGATCATTTTGACTGCCTCCAGAAGTTAGATCAGATGGCAAATTGGATTTGGTGCTAGGTCTTTCCCTTTAGCTTTTACCCCAACAATGTTTTCATTAGTTTCGCTCACTCTCGAAATCAAGCATTTTACAGCAGGTTGGAGCAGCCTGTATCTCAGCACAGGAATAAGGTAGGGAAGAATTCTAAGGATCATTTTGACTGCCTCCAGAAGTTAGATCAGATGGCAAATTGGATTTGGTGCTAGGTCTTTCCCTTTAGGTTTTACCCCAACAATGTTTTCATTAGTTTCGCTCACTCTCGAAATCAAGCATTTTACAGCAGGTTGGAGCAGCCTGTATCTCAGCACAGGAATAAGGTAGGGAAGAATTCTAAGGATCATTTTGACTGCCTCCAGAAGTTAGATCAGATGGCAAATTGGATTTGGTGCTAGGTCTTTCCCTTTAGGTTTTACCCCAACAATGTTTTCATTAGTTTCGCTCACTCTCGAAATCAAGCATTTTACAGCAGGCTGGAGCAGCCTGTATCTCAGCACAGGAATAAGGTAGGGAAGAATTCTAAGGATCATTTTGACTGCCTCCAGAAGTTAGATCAGATGGCAAATTGGATTTGGTGCTAGGTCTTTCCCTTTAGGTTTTACCCCAACAATGTTTTCATTAGTTTCGCTCACTCTCGAAATCAAGCATTTTACAGCAGGTTGGAGGAGCCTGTATCTCAGCACAGGAATAAGGTAGGGAAGAATTCTAAGGATCATTTTGACTGCCTCCAGAAGTTAGATCAGATGGCAAATTGGATTTGGTGCTAGGTCTTTCCCTTTAGGTTTTACCCCAACAATGTTTTCATTAGTTTCGCTCACTCTCGAAATCAAGCATTTTACAGCAGGTTGGAGCAGCCTGTATCTCAGCACAGGAATAAGGTAGGGAAGAATTCTAAGGATCATTTTGACTGCCTCCAGAAGTTAGATCAGATGGCAAATTGGATTTGGTGCTAGGTCTTTCCCTTTAGCTTTTACCCCAACAATGTTTTCATTAGTTTCGCTCACTCTCGAAATCAAGCATTTTACAGCAGGTTGGAGCAGCCTGTATCTCAGCACAGGAATAAGGTAGGGAAGAATTCTAAGGATCATTTTGACTGCCTCCAGAGGTTAGATCAGATGGCAAATTGGATTTGGTGCTAGGTCTTTCCCTTTAGGTTTTACCCCAACAATGTTTTCATTAGTTTCGCTCACTCTCGAAATCAAGCATTTTACAGCAGGTTGGAGCAGCCTGTATCTCAGCACAGGAATAAGGTAGGGAAGAATTCTAAGGATCATTTTGACTGCCTCCAGAAGTTAGATCAGATGGCCAATGGAATTTGGTGCTAGGTCTTTCCCTTTAGGTTTTACCCCAACAATGTTTTCATTAGTTTCGCTCACTCTCGAAATCAAGCATTTTACAGCAGGTTGGAGCAGCCTGTATCTCAGCACAGGAATAAGGTAGGGAAGAATTCTAAGGATCATTTTGACTGCCTCCAGAAGTTAGATCAGATGGCCAATGGAATTTGGTGCTAGGTCTTTCCCTTTAGGTTTTACCCCAACAATGTTTTCATTAGTTTCGCTCACTCTCGAAATCAAGCATTTTGCAGCAGGTTGGAGCAGCCTGTATCTCAGCACAGGAATAAGGTAGGGAAGAATTCTAAGGATCATTTTGACTGCCTCCAGAAGTTAGATCAGATGGCAAATTGGATTTGGTGCTAGGTCTTTCCCTTTAGGTTTTACCCCAACAATGTTTTCATTAGTTTCGCTCACTCTCGAAATCAAGCATTTTACAGCAGGTTGGAGCAGCCTGTATCTCAGCACAGGAATAAGGTAGGGAAGAACTCTAAGGATCATTTTGACTGCCTCCAGAAGTTAGATCAGATGGCAAATTGGATTTGGTGCTAGGTCTTTCCCTTTAGGTTTTACCCCAACAATGTTTTCATTAGTTTCGCTCACTCTCGAAATCAAGCATTTTACAGCAGGTTGGAGCAGCCTGTATCTCAGCACAGGAATAAGGTAGGGAAGAATTCTAAGGATCATTTTGACTGCCTCCAGAAGTTAGATCAGATGGCAAATTGGATTTGGTGCTAGGTCTTTCCCTTTAGGTTTTACCCCAACAATGTTTTCATTAGTTTCGCTCACTCTCGAAATCAAGCATTTTACAGCAGGTTGGAGCAGCCTGTATCTCAGCACAGGAATAAGGTAGGGAAGAATTCAAACACTCATTTTGACTGCCTCCAGAAGTTAGATCAGATGGCAAATTGGATTTGGTGCTAGGCCTTTCCCTTTAGGTTTTACCCCAACAATGTTTTCATTAGTTTCGCTCACTCTCGAAATCAAGCATTTTACAGCAGGTTGGAGCAGCCTGTATCTCAGCACAGGAATAAGGTAGGGAAGAATTCTAAGGATCATTTTGACTGCCTCCAGAAGTTAGATCAGATGGCAACTTGGATTTGGTGCTAGGTCTTTCCCTTTAGGTTTTACCCCAACAATGTTTTCATTAGTTTCGCTCACTCTCGAAATCAAGCATTTTACAGCAGGTTGGAGCAGCCTGTATCTCAGCACAGGAATAAGGTAGGGAAGAATTCTAAGGATCATTTTGACTGCCTCCAGAAGTTAGATCAGATGGCAAATTGGATTTGGTGCTAGGTCTTTCCCTTTAGGTTTTACCCCAACAATGTTTTCATTAGTTTCGCTCACTCTCGAAATCAAGCATTTTGCAGCAGGTTGGAGCAGCCTGTATCTCAGCACAGGAATAAGGTAGGGAAGAATTCAAATACTCATTTTGACTGCCTCCAGAAGTTAGATCAGATGGCAAATTGGATTTGGTGCTAGGTCTTTCCCTTTAGGTTTTACCCCAACAATGTTTTCATTAGTTTCGCTCACTCTCGAAATCAAGCATTTTACAGCAGGTTGGAGCAGCCTGTATCTCAGCACAGGAATAAGGTAGGGAAGAATTCTAAGGATCATTTTGACTGCCTCCAGAAGTTAGATCAGATGGCAAATTGGATTTGGTGCTAGGTCTTTCCCTTTAGGTTTTACCCCAACAATGTTTTCATTAGTTTCGCTCACTCTCGAAATCAAGCATTTTACAGCAGGTTGGAGCAGCCTGTATCTCAGCACAGGAATAAGGTAGGGAAGAATTCTAAGGATCATTTTGACTGCCTCCAGAAGTTAGATCAGATGGCAAATTGGATTTGGTGCTAGGCCTTTCCCTTTAGGTTTTACCCCAACAATGTTTTCATTAGTTTCGCTCACTCTCGAAATCAAGCATTTTACAGCAGGTTGGAGCAGCCTGTATCTCAGCACAGGAATAAGGTAGGGAAGAATTCTAAGGATCATTTTGACTGCCTCCAGAAGTTAGATCAGATGGCAAATTGGATTTGGTGCTAGGTCTTTCCCTTTAGGTTTTACCCCAACAATGTTTTCATTAGTTTCGCTCACTCTCGAAATCAAGCATTTTACAGCAGGTTGGAGCAGCCTGTATCTCAGCACAGGAATAAGGTAGGGAAGAATTCTAAGGATCATTTTGACTGCCTCCAGAAGTTAGATCAGATGGCAAATTGGATTTGGTGCTAGGTCTTTCCCTTTAGGTTTTACCCCAACAATGTTTTCATTAGTTTCGCTCACTCTCGAAATCAAGCATTTTACAGCAGGTTGGAGCAGCCTGTATCTCAGCACAGGAATAAGGTAGGGAAGAATTCTAAGGATCATTTTGACTGCCTCCAGAAGTTAGATCAGATGGCAAATTGGATTTGGTGCTAGGTCTTTCCCTTTAGCTTTTACCCCAACAATGTTTTCATTAGTTTCGCTCACTCTCGAAATCAAGCATTTTACAGCAGGTTGGAGCAGCCTGTATCCCAGCACAGGAATAAGGTAGGGAAGAATTCTAAGGATCATTTTGACTGCCTCCAGAAGTTAGATCAGATGGCAAATTGGATTTGGTGCTAGGTCTTTCCCTTTAGGTTTTACCCCAACAATGTTTTCATTAGTTTCGCTCACTCTCGAAATCAAGCATTTTACAGCAGGTTGGAGCAGCCTGTATCTCAGCACAGGAATAAGGTAGGGAAGAATTCTAAGGATCATTTTGACTGCCTCCAGAAGTTAGATCAGATGGCAAATTGGATTTGGTGCTAGGTCTTTCCCTTTAGGTTTTACCCCAACAATGTTTTCATTAGTTTCGCTCACTCTCGAAATCAAGCATTTTACAGCAGGTTGGAGCAGCCTGTATCTCAGCACAGGAATAAGGTAGGGAAGAATTCTAAGGATCATTTTGACTGCCTCCAGAAGTTAGATCAGATGGCAAATTGGATTTGGTGCTAGGTCTTTCCCTTTAGGTTTTACCCCAACAATGTTTTCATTAGTTTCGCTCACTCTCGAAATCAAGCATTTTACAGCAGGTTGGAGCAGCCTGTATCTCAGCACAGGAATAAGGTAGGGAAGAATTCTAAGGATCATTTTGACTGCCTCCAGAAGTTAGATCAGATGGCAAATTGGATTTGGTGCTAGGTCTTTCCCTTTAGGTTTTACCCCAACAATGTTTTCATTAGTTTCGCTCACTCTCGAAATCAAGCATTTTACAGCAGGTTGGAGCAGCCTGTATCTCAGCACAGGAATAAGGTAGGGAAGAATTCTAAGGATCATTTTGACTGCCTCCAGAAGTTAGATCAGATGGCAAATTGGATTTGGTGCTAGGTCTTTCCCTTTAGGTTTTACCCCAACAATGTTTTCATTAGTTTCGCTCACTCTCGAAATCAAGCATTTTACAGCAGGTTGGAGCAGCCTGTATCTCAGCACAGGAATAAGGTAGGGAAGAATTCTAAGGATCATTTTGACTGCCTCCAGAAGTTAGATCAGATGGCAAATTGGATTTGGTGCTAGGTCTTTCCCTTTAAGTTTTACCCCAACAATGCTTTCATTAGTTTCGCTCACTCTCGAAATCAAGCATTTTACAGCAGGTTGGAGCAGCCTGTATCTCAGCACAGGAATAAGGTAGGGAAGAATTCTAAGGATCATTTTGACTGCCTCCAGAAGTTAGATCAGATGGCAAATTGGATTTGGTGCTAGGTCTTTCCCTTTAGGTTTTACCCCAACAATGTTTTCATTAGTTTCGCTCACTCTCGAAATCAAGCATTTTACAGCAGGTTGGAGCAGCCTGTATCTCAGCACAGGAATAAGGTAGGGAAGAATTCTAAGGATCATTTTGACTGCCTCCAGAAGTTAGATCAGATGGCAAATTGGATTTGGTGCTAGGTCTTTCCCTTTAGGTTTTACCCCAACAATGTTTTCATTAGTTTCGCTCACTCTCGAAATCAAGCATTTTACAGCAGGTTGGAGCAGCCTGTATCTCAGCACAGGAATAAGGTAGGGAAGAATTCTAAGGATCATTTTGACTGCCTCCAGAAGTTAGATCAGATGGCCAATGGAATTTGGTGCTAGGTCTTTCCCTTTAGGTTTTACCCCAACAATGTTTTCATTAGTTTCGCTCACTCTCGAAATCAAGCATTTTACAGCAGGTTGGAGCAGCCTGTATCTCAGCACAGGAATAAGGTAGGGAAGAATTCTAAGGATCATTTTGACTGCCTCCAGAAGTTAGATCAGATGGCAAATTGGATTTGGTGCTAGGCCTTTCCCTTTAGGTTTTACCCCAACAATGTTTTCATTAGTTTCGCTCACTCTCGAAATCAAGCATTTTACAGCAGGTTGGAGCAGCCTGTATCTCAGCACAGGAATAAGGTAGGGAAGAATTCTAAGGATCATTTTGACTGCCTCCAGAAGTTAGATCAGATGGCAAATTGGATTTGGTGCTAGGTCTTTCCCTTTAGGTTTTACCCCAACAATGTTTTCATTAGTTTCGCTCACTCTCGAAATCAAGCATTTTACAGCAGGTTGGAGCAGCCTGTATCTCAGCACAGGAATAAGGTAGGGAAGAATTCTAAGGATCATTTTGACTGCCTCCAGAAGTTAGATCAGATGGCAAATTGGATTTGGTGCTAGGTCTTTCCCTTTAGGTTTTACCCCAACAATGTTTTCATTAGTTTCGCTCACTCTCGAAATCAAGCATTTTGCAGCAGGTTGGAGCAGCCTGTATCTCAGCACAGGAATAAGGTAGGGAAGAATTCTAAGGATCATTTTGACTGCCTCCAGAAGTTAGATCAGATGGCAAATTGGATTTGGTGCTAGGTCTTTCCCTTTAGGTTTTACCCCAACAATGTTTTCATTAGTTTCGCTCACTCTCGAAATCAAGCATTTTACAGCAGGTTGGAGCAGCCTGTATCTCAGCACAGGAATAAGGTAGGGAAGAATTCTAAGGATCATTTTGACTGCCTCCAGAAGTTAGATCAGATGGCAAATTGGATTTGGTGCTAGGTCTTTCCCTTTAGGTTTTACCCCAACAATGTTTTCATTAGTTTCGCTCACTCTCGAAATCAAGCATTTTACAGCAGGTTGGAGCAGCCTGTATCTCAGCACAGGAATAAGGTAGGGAAGAATTCTAAGGATCATTTTGACTGCCTCCAGAAGTTAGATCAGATGGCAAATTGGATTTGGTGCTAGGTCTTTCCCTTTAGCTTTTACCCCAACAATGTTTTCATTAGTTTCGCTCACTCTCGAAATCAAGCATTTTACAGCAGGTTGGAGCAGCCTGTATCTCAGCACAGGAATAAGGTAGGGAAGAATTCTAAGGATCATTTTGACTGCCTCCAGAAGTTAGATCAGATGGCAAATTGGATTTGGTGCTAGGTCTTTCCCTTTAGGTTTTACCCCAACAATGTTTTCATTAGTTTCGCTCACTCTCGAAATCAAGCATTTTACAGCAGGTTGGAGCAGCCTGTATCTCAGCACAGGAATAAGGTAGGGAAGAATTCTAAGGATCATTTTGACTGCCTCCAGAAGTTAGATCAGATGGCAAATTGGATTTGGTGCTAGGTCTTTCCCTTTAGGTTTTACCCCAACAATGTTTTCATTAGTTTCGCTCACTCTCGAAATCAAGCATTTTACAGCAGGTTGGAGCAGCCTGTATCTCAGCACAGGAATAAGGTAGGGAAGAATTCTAAGGATCATTTTGACTGCCTCCAGAAGTTAGATCAGATGGCAAATTGGATTTGGTGCTAGGTCTTTCCCTTTAGGTTTTACCCCAACAATGTTTTCATTAGTTTCGCTCACTCTCGAAATCAAGCATTTTACAGCAGGTTGGAGCAGCCTGTATCTCAGCACAGGAATAAGGTAGGGAAGAATTCTAAGGATCATTTTGACTGCCTCCAGAAGTTAGATCAGATGGCAAATTGGATTTGGTGCTAGGTCTTTCCCTTTAGGTTTTACCCCAACAATGTTTTCATTAGTTTCGCTCACTCTCGAAATCAAGCATTTTACAGCAGGTTGGAGCAGCCTGTATCTCAGCACAGGAATAAGGTAGGGAAGAATTCAAATACTCATTTTGACTGCCTCCAGAAGTTAGATCAGATGGCAAATTGGATTTGGTGCTAGGTCTTTCCCTTTAGGTTTTACCCCAACAATGTTTTCATTAGTTTCGCTCACTCTCGAAATCAAGCATTTTACAGCAGGTTGGAGCAGCCTGTATCTCAGCACAGGAATAAGGTAGGGAAGAATTCTAAGGATCATTTTGACTGCCTCCAGAAGTTAGATCAGATGGCAAATTGGATTTGGTGCTAGGTCTTTCCCTTTAGGTTTTACCCCAACAATGTTTTCATTAGTTTCGCTCACTCTCGAAATCAAGCATTTTACAGCAGGTTGGAGCAGCCTGTATCTCAGCACAGGAATAAGGTAGGGAAGAATTCAAATACTCATTTTGACTGCCTCCAGAAGTTAGATCAGATGGCAAATTGGATTTGGTGCTAGGTCTTTCCCTTTAGGTTTTACCCCAACAATGTTTTCATTAGTTTCGCTCACTCTCGAAATCAAGCATTTTACAGCAGGTTGGAGCAGCCTGTATCTCAGCACAGGAATAAGGTAGGGAAGAATTCTAAGGATCATTTTGACTGCCTCCAGAAGTTAGATCAGATGGCAAATTGGATTTGGTGCTAGGTCTTTCCCTTTAGGTTTTACCCCAACAATGTTTTCATTAGTTTCGCTCACTCTCGAAATCAAGCATTTTACAGCAGGTTGGAGCAGCCTGTATCTCAGCACAGGAATAAGGTAGGGAAGAATTCTAAGGATCATTTTGACTGCCTCCAGAAGTTAGATCAGATGGCAAATTGGATTTGGTGCTAGGTCTTTCCCTTTAGGTTTTACCCCAACAATGTTTTCATTAGTTTCGCTCACTCTCGAAATCAAGCATTTTACAGCAGGTTGGAGCAGCCTGTATCTCAGCACAGGAATAAGGTAGGGAAGAATTCTAAGGATCATTTTGACTGCCTCCAGAAGTTAGATCAGATGGCAAATTGGATTTGGTGCTAGGTCTTTCCCTTTAGGTTTTACCCCAACAATGTTTTCATTAGTTTCGCTCACTCTCGAAATCAAGCATTTTACAGCAGGTTGGAGCAGCCTGTATCTCAGCACAGGAATAAGGTAGGGAAGAATTCTAAGGATCATTTTGACTGCCTCCAGAAGTTAGATCAGATGGCAAATTGGATTTGGTGCTAGGTCTTTCCCTTTAGGTTTTACCCCAACAATGTTTTCATTAGTTTCGCTCACTCTCGAAATCAAGCATTTTACAGCAGGTTGGAGCAGCCTGTATCTCAGCACAGGAAAAAGGTAGGGAAGAATTCAAATACTCATTTTGACTGCCTCCAGAAGTTAGATCAGATGGCAAATTGGATTTGGTGCTAGGTCTTTCCCTTTAGGTTTTACCCCAACAATGTTTTCATTAGTTTCGCTCACTCTCGAAATCAAGCATTTTACAGCAGGTTGGAGCAGCCTGTATCTCAGCACAGGAATAAGGTAGGGAAGAATTGAAATACTCATTTTGACTGCCTCCAGAAGTTAGATCAGATGGCAAATTGGATTTGGTGCTAGGTCTTTCCCTTTAGGTTTTACCCCAACAATGTTTTCATTAGTTTCGCTCACTCTCGAAATCAAGCATTTTACAGCAGGTTGGAGCAGCCTGTATCTCAGCACAGGAATAAGGTAGGGAAGAATTCTAAGGATCATTTTGACTGCCTCCAGAAGTTAGATCAGATGGCAAATTGGATTTGGTGCTAGGTCTTTCCCTTTAGGTTTTACCCCAACAATGTTTTCATTAGTTTCGCTCACTCTCGAAATCAAGCATTTTACAGCAGGTTGGAGCAGCCTGTATCTCAGCACAGGAATAAGGTAGGGAAGAATTCTAAGGATCATTTTGACTGCCTCCAGAAGTTAGATCAGATGGCAAATTGGATTTGGTGCTAGGTCTTTCCCTTTAGCTTTTACCCCAACAATGTTTTCATTAGTTTCGCTCACTCTCGAAATCAAGCATTTTACAGCAGGTTGGAGCAGCCTGTATCTCAGCACAGGAATAAGGTAGGGAAGAATTCTAAGGATCATTTTGACTGCCTCCAGAAGTTAGATCAGATGGCAAATTGGATTTGGTGCTAGGTCTTTCCCTTTAGGTTTTACCCCAACAATGTTTTCATTAGTTTCGCTCACTCTCGAAATCAAGCATTTTACAGCAGGTTGGAGCAGCCTGTATCTCAGCACAGGAATAAGGTAGGGAAGAATTCTAAGGATCATTTTGACTGCCTCCAGAAGTTAGATCAGATGGCAAATTGGATTTGGTGCTAGGTCTTTCCCTTTAGGTTTTACCCCAACAATGTTTTCATTAGTTTCGCTCACTCTCGAAATCAAGCATTTTACAGCAGGTTGGAGCAGCCTGTATCTCAGCACAGGAATAAGGTAGGGAAGAATTCTAAGGATCATTTTGACTGCCTCCAGAAGTTAGATCAGATGGCAAATTGGATTTGGTGCTAGGTCTTTCCCTTTAGGTTTTACCCCAACAATGTTTTCATTAGTTTCGCTCACTCTCGAAATCAAGCATTTTACAGCAGGTTGGAGCAGCCTGTATCTCAGCACAGGAATAAGGTAGGGAAGAATTCTAAGGATCATTTTGACTGCCTCCAGAAGTTAGATCAGATGGCAAATTGGATTTGGTGCTAGGTCTTTCCCTTTAGGTTTTACCCCAACAATGTTTTCATTAGTTTCGCTCACTCTCGAAATCAAGCATTTTACAGCAGGTTGGAGCAGCCTGTATCTCAGCACAGGAATAAGGTAGGGAAGAATTCTAAGGATCATTTTGACTGCCTCCAGAAGTTAGATCAGATGGCAAATTGGATTTGGTGCTAGGTCTTTCCCTTTAGGTTTTACCCCAACAATGTTTTCATTAGTTTCGCTCACTCTCGAAATCAAGCATTTTACAGCAGGTTGGAGCAGCCTGTATCTCAGCACAGGAATAAGGTAGGGAAGAATTCTAAGGATCATTTTGACTGCCTCCAGAAGTTAGATCAGATGGCAAATTGGATTTGGTGCTAGGTCTTTCCCTTTAGGTTTTACCCCAACAATGTTTTCATTAGTTTCGCTCACTCTCGAAATCAAGCATTTTACAGCAGGTTGGAGCAGCCTGTATCTCAGCACAGGAATAAGGTAGGGAAGAATTCTAAGGATCATTTTGACTGCCTCCAGAAGTTAGATCAGATGGCAAATTGGATTTGGTGCTAGGTCTTTCCCTTTAGGTTTTACCCCAACAATGTTTTCATTAGTTTCGCTCACTCTCGAAATCAAGCATTTTACAGCAGGTTGGAGCAGCCTGTATCTCAGCACAGGAATAAGGTAGGGAAGAATTCTAAGGATCATTTTGACTGCCTCCAGAAGTTAGATCAGATGGCAAATTGGATTTGGTGCTAGGTCTTTCCCTTTAGGTTTTACCCCAACAATGTTTTCATTAGTTTCGCTCACTCTCGAAATCAAGCATTTTACAGCAGGCTGGAGCAGCCTGTATCTCAGCACAGGAATAAGGTAGGGAAGAATTCAAATACTCATTCTGACTGCCTCCAGAAGTTCGATCAGATGGCAAATTGGATTTGGTGCTAGGTCTTTCCCTTTAGGTTTTACCCCAACAATATTTTCATTAGTTTCGCTCACTCTCGAAATCAAGCATTTTACAGCAGGTTGGAGCAGCCTGTATCTCAGCACAGGAATAAGGTAGGGAAGAATTCTAAGGATCATTTTGACTGCCTCCAGAAGTTAGATCAGATGGCAAATTGGATTTGGTGCTAGGTCTTTCCCTTTAGGTTTTACCCCAACAATGTTTTCATTAGTTTCGCTCACTCTCGAAATCAAGCATTTTACAGCAGGTTGGAGCAGCCTGTATCTCAGCACAGGAATAAGGTAGGGAAGAATTCTAAGGATCATTTTGACTGCCTCCAGAAGTTAGATCAGATGGCAAATTGGATTTGGTGCTAGGTCTTTCCCTTTAGGTTTTACCCCAACAATGTTTTCATTAGTTTCGCTCACTCTCGAAATCAAGCATTTTACAGCAGGTTGGAGCAGCCTGTATCTCAGCACAGGAATAAGGTAGGGAAGAATTCTAAGGATCATTTTGACTGCCTCCAGAAGTTAGATCAGATGGCAAATTGGATTTGGTGCTAGGTCTTTCCCTTTAGGTTTTACCCCAACAATGTTTTCATTAGTTTCGCTCACTCTCGAAATCAAGCATTTTACAGCAGGTTGGAGCAGCCTGTATCTCAGCACAGGAATAAGGTAGGGAAGAATTCTAAGGATCATTTTGACTGCCTCCAGAAGTTAGATCAGATGGCAAATTGGATTTGGTGCTAGGTCTTTCCCTTTAGGTTTTACCCCAACAATGTTTTCATTAGTTTCGCTCACTCTCGAAATCAAGCATTTTACAGCAGGTTGGAGCAGCCTGTATCTCAGCACAGGAATAAGGTAGGGAAGAATTCTAAGGATCATTTTGACTGCCTCCAGAAGTTAGATCAGATGGCAAATTGGATTTGGTGCTAGGTCTTTCCCTTTAGGTTTTACCCCAACAATGTTTTCATTAGTTTCGCTCACTCTGGAAATCAAGCATTTTACAGCAGGTTGGAGCAGCCTGTATCTCAGCACAGGAATAAGGTAGGGAAGAATTCTAAGGATCATTTTGACTGCCTCCAGAAGTTAGATCAGATGGCAAATTGGATTTGGTGCTAGGTCTTTCCCTTTAGCTTTTACCCCAACAATGTTTTCATTAGTTTCGCTCACTCTCGAAATCAAGCATTTTACAGCAGGTTGGAGCAGCCTGTATCTCAGCACAGGAATAAGGTAGGGAAGAATTCTAAGGATCATTTTGACTGCCTCCAGAAGTTAGATCAGATGGCAAATTGGATTTGGTGCTAGGTCTTTCCCTTTAGGTTTTACCCCAACAATGTTTTCATTAGTTTCGCTCACTCTCGAAATCAAGCATTTTACAGCAGGTTGGAGCAGCCTGTATCTCAGCACAGGAATAAGGTAGGGAAGAATTCTAAGGATCATTTTGACTGCCTCCAGAAGTTAGATCAGATGGCAAATTGGATTTGGTGCTAGGTCTTTCCCTTTAGGTTTTACCCCAACAATGTTTTCATTAGTTTCGCTCACTCTCGAAATCAAGCATTTTACAGCAGGTTGGAGCAGCCTGTATCTCAGCACAGGAATAAGGTAGGGAAGAATTCTAAGGATCATTTTGACTGCCTCCAGAAGTTAGATCAGATGGCAAATTGGATTTGGTGCTAGGTCTTTCCCTTTAGGTTTTACCCCAACAATGTTTTCATTAGTTTCGCTCACTCTCGAAATCAAGCATTTTACAGCAGGCTGGAGCAGCCTGTATCTCAGCACAGGAATAAGGTAGGGAGGAATTCTAAGGATCATTTTGACTGCCTCCAGAAGTTAGATCAGATGGCAAATTGGATTTGGTGCTAGGTCTTTCCCTTTAGGTTTTACCCAAACAATGTTTTCATTAGTTTCGCTCACTCTCGAAATCAAGCATTTTACAGCAGGTTGGAGCAGCCTGTATCTCAGCACAGGAATAAGGTAGGGAAGAATTCTAAGGCTCATTTTGACTGCCTCCAGAAGTTAGATCAGATGGCAAATTGGATTTGGTGCTAGGTCTTTCCCTTTAGCTTTTACCCCAACAATGTTTTCATTAGTTTCGCTCACTCTCGAAATCAAGCATTTTACAGCAGGTTGGAGCAGCCTGTATCTCAGCACAGGAATTCTAAGGATCATTTTGACTGCCTCCAGAAGTTAGATCAGATGGCAAATTGGATTTGGTGCTAGGTCTTTCCCTTTAGGTTTTACCCCAACAATGTTTTCATTAGTTTCGCTCACTCTCGAAATCAAGCATTTTACAGCAGGCTGGAGCAGCCTGTATCTCAGCACAGGAATAAGGTAGGGAGGAATTCTAAGGATCATTTTGACTGCCTCCAGAAGTTAGATCAGATGGCAAATTGGATTTGGTGCTAGGTCTTTCCCTTTAGGTTTTACCCCAACAATGTTTTCATTAGTTTCGCTCACTCTCGAAATCAAGCATTTTACAGCAGGTTGGAGCAGCCTGTATCTCAGCACAGGAATAAGGTAGGGAAGAATTCTAAGGATCATTTTGACTGCCTCCAGAAGTTAGATCAGATGGCAAATTGGATTTGGTGCTAGGTCTTTCCCTTTAGGTTTTACCCCAACAATGTTTTCATTAGTTTCGCTCACTCTCGAAATCAAGCATTTTACAGCAGGTTGGAGCAGCCTGTATCTCAGCACAGGAATAAGGTAGGGAAGAATTCTAAGGATCATTTTGACTGCCTCCAGAAGTTAGATCAGATGGCAAATTGGATTTGGTGCTAGGTCTTTCCCTTTAGGTTTTACCCCAACAATGTTTTCATTAGTTTCGCTCACTCTCGAAATCAAGCATTTTACAGCAGGTTGGAGCAGCCTGTATCTCAGCACAGGAATAAGGTAGGAAGAATTCTAAGGATCATTTTGACTGCCTCCAGAAGTTAGATCAGATGGCCAATGCAATTTGGTGCTAGGTCTTTCCCTTTAGGTTTTACCCCAACAATGTTTTCATTAGTTTCGCTCACTCTCGAAATCAAGCATTTTACAGCAGGTTGGAGCAGCCTGTATCTCAGCACAGGAATAAGGTAGGGAAGAATTCTAAGGATCATTTTGACTGCCTCCAGAAGTTAGATCAGATGGCAAATTGGATTTGGTGCTAGGTCTTTCCCTTTAGGTTTTACCCCAACAATGTTTTCATTAGTTTCGCTCACTCTCGAAATCAAGCATTTTACAGCAGGTTGGAGCAGCCTGTATCTCAGCACAGGAATAAGGTAGGGAAGAATTCTAAGGATCATTTTGACTGCCTCCAGAAGTTAGATCAGATGGCAAATTGGATTTGGTGCTAGGTCTTTCCCTTTAGGTTTTACCCCAACAATGTTTTCATTAGTTTCGCTCACTCTCGAAATCAAGCATTTTACAGCAGGTTGGAGCAGCCTGTATCTCAGCACAGGAATAAGGTAGGGAAGAATTCTAAGGATCATTTTGACTGCCTCCAGAAGTTAGATCAGATGGCAAATTGGATTTGGTGCTAGGTCCTTTCCCTTTAGGTTTTACCCCAGCAATGTTTTCATTAGTTTCGCTCACTCTCGAAATCAAGCATTTTACAGCAGGTTGGAGCAGCCTGTATCTCAGCACAGGAATAAGGTAGGGAAGAATTCTAAGGATCATTTTGACTGCCTCCAGAAGTTAGATCAGATGGCAAATTGGATTTGGTGCTAGGTCTTTCCCTTTAGGTTTTACCCCAGCAATATTTTCATTAGTTTCGCTCACTCTCGAAACCAAGCATTTTACAGCAGGTTGGAGCAGCCTGTATCTCAGCACAGGAATAAGTTAGGGAAGAATTCTAAGGATCATTTTGACTGCCTCCAGAAGTTAGATCAGATGGCAAATTGGATTTGGTGCTAGGTCTTTCCCTTTAGGTTTTACCCCAACAATGTTTTCATTAGTTTCGCTCACTCTCGAAATCAAGCATTTTACAGCAGGTTGGAGCAGCCTGTATCTCAGCACAGGAATAAGGTAGGGAAGAATTCTAAGGATCATTTTGACTGCCTCCAGAAGTTAGATCAGATGGCAAATTGGATTTGGTGCTAGGTCTTTCCCTTTAGGTTTTACCCCAACAATGTTTTCATTAGTTTCGCTCACTCTCGAAATCAAGCATTTTACAGCAGGTTGGAGCAGCCTGTATCTCAGCACAGGAATAAGGTAGGGAAGAATTCTAAGGATCATTTTGACTGCCTCCAGAAGTTAGATCAGATGGCAAATTGGATTTGGTGCTAGGTCTTTCCCTTTAGGTTTTACCCCAACAATGTTTTCATTAGTTTCGCTCACTCTCGAAATCAAGCATTTTACAGCAGGTTGGAGCAGCCTGTATCTCAGCACAGGAATAAGGTAGGGAAGAATTCTAAGGATCATTTTGACTGCCTCCAGAAGTTAGATCAGATGGCAAATTGGATTTGGTGCTAGGTCTTTCCCTTTAGGTTTTACCCCAACAATGTTTTCATTAGTTTCGCTCACTCTCGAAATCAAGCATTTTACAGCAGGTTGGAGCAGCCTGTATCTCAGCACAGGAATAAGGTAGGGAAGAATTCTAAGGATCATTTTGACTGCCTCCAGAAGTTAGATCAGATGGCAAATTGGATTTGGTGCTAGGTCTTTCCCTTTAGGTTTTACCCCAACAATGTTTTCATTAGTTTCGCTCACTCTCGAAATCAAGCATTTTACAGCAGGTTGGAGCAGCCTGTATCTCAGCACAGGAATAAGGTAGGGAAGAATTCTAAGGATCATTTTGACTGCCTCCAGAAGTTAGATCAGATGGCAAATTGGATTTGGTGCTAGGTCTTTCC
>NW_027143694.1:0-50765 GCF_026170545.1 Melanerpes formicivorus
CCCAGACCCAGCCCCAGCCCTGCCCCTGCCCAGTCACGGTCCATGCCCAGCCCCAGCCCTGCCCCAGCCCCGGCCCCAGGCCCAGCCCCAGCCCTGCCCAAGACTTGGTTCCAGCCCCAGCCCCAGCCCTGCCTGAGCCCCAGACGCAGCCCCAGGCCCGGCGCCAGCCCCCAGCCCCAGCCCCTGCCCCCAACCCAGCCCCAGCCATGCCCCCAGCCCAGACCGGCCCCCAGCCCCAGCCCAAGGCCCAGCCTCCAGCCTACTCCAGCCCCAGCCCTACCCCCAGCCCAGCCCCAGCCCTGCCCCCAGCCCAGCCCCAGCCCCAGCCCTGCCCTAGCCCAGCCCCAGCCACAGCCCAGACCCTGCCCTGGACCCAGCCCCAGCCCAGCCCCAGCTCCAGCCCCAGCCCTGCCCCAGCCCAGCCCCAGCCACAGCCCAGCCCCAGCCCTGGACCCAGCCCCAGTCACAGCCCCTGCCCAGCCCAGCCCTAGCCCAGCCCCAGCCCCCAGCCTCAGCCCCCAGCCCATCTCCAGCCCCAGCCCCAGCCCAAGCCCCCAGCCCAACCCCAGCCACAGCCCTGCCCCCAGCCCTGGACCCAGCCCCCAGCCCCAGCCCCACCCCCGGCCCCAGCCCCCGGCCCCAGCCCATCCCTAGCCCAGCCCTGTCCCAGCCCCAGCCCTATCCCAGCCCTGCCCTGCCCCAGTCCCAGCCCCAGCCCCCAGCCCCGGCCTCAGCCCAGCCCTAACCTAGCCCTGCCCCAGCCCAAGGCCTAGCCCAGCCGTGCCCTCAGCCCAGCCCCAGCCCCAGCCCAGCCCAGCCCCAGCCCCAGCCCCAGCCGGGCCCCAGCCCTGTCCCCAGCCCCAGCCCAGCCCCAGCCCTGCCCCAGCCCCAGCCCCCTGGCCGGACCTCAGCCCTGCCCCCAGCCTGGCTCCAGCCCTAGCCCCAGCCCTGCCCATGCCTTGGTTCCAGCCCCAGCCCCAGCCCTGCACCAACCCAGCCCCAGCCCAAGGCCCAGCCTCAAGCCTTGGTCCTGCCCCAGCCCAAGCCCCAGCCCAGCCCCAGCCCCAGCCCTACCCCAGCCCTTCCCCAGCCTCGGCCACAGCCCCAGCCCCCAGCCCCAGCCCTACCCCAGCCCTGAGCAGCCTCGGGCCCAGCCCTGTCCCAGGCCCAGCCCAGACGCCAGCCCAGCCTCAGCCCCGGCCCCAGCTCTGCCCCAGCCCCAGCCCTAGCCCCAGCCCTGCCCTCAGCCCAGCCCTAGATCGGCCACAGCCCTGTCTGCAGCCCCAGCCTCAGCTGCAGCCCCACCCTCGTCCCCAGCCAGCCCCTGCCCCAGCCCTACCCCTGCCCAGTCACGGTCCCATGCCCAGCCCCCAGCCCTGCCCCAGCCCCAGACCCAGCCCCAGCCCTGCCCCAGCCTCAGTCCTGCCCCAGCCCCTGCCCCAGCCCCAGTCCGGGCTCCAGACTCGGCCCCAGCCCAGCCCCAGGCCTAGCCCTGTGCCAGCCCTACCCCAGCCCAGCCCCAGCCCCAGCCCTTCACCGAACCCAGCCCCAGCCCCGGCACCAGCCCTGCCCCAGCTCTGGCACCAGCCCTGTCCCCAGCCCCGGCCCCTGCCCCAGCCCCAGCCCTAGCCCAGCCCTGCCCTCAGCCCCAGCCCCAGCCCCACCCCCGGCCCCAGCCCAGCCCCAGCCCCAGCCCTGCCCTAGCCCAGACCCAGCCCTGGACCAAGCCCCCAGCCCTGAGCCGAACCCAGCCCCAGCCTGGCCCCAGCCCTGCCCTAGCTCCAGCCCTAGCCCCTGTCCCCAGCCTCGGCCCCGTGCCCCTGCCCCAGTCCCAGTCCTGCCCCATCCCAGCCCCCAGCCCCAGCCCTGCCCTCAGCCCAGCCCCAGCCCTGGATCCAGCCCCAGTAGCAGCCCCAGCCCCAGACCCAGCCCAACCCCAGCCACAGCCCTGCCCCAGCCCTGGACCCAGCCCCAGCCCCAGCCCCAACCCCCGGCCCCAGCCCCAGCCCCAGCCCATCCCTAGCACAGCCCTGTCCCAGCCCCAGCCCTAGCCCAGCCCTGCCCTGCCCCTGTCCCAGCCCCAGCCCTAGCCCAGCCCTGCCCATGCCTTGGTTCCAGCCCCAGCCCCAGCCCTGCACCAACCCAGCCCCAGCCCAAGGCCCAGCCTCAAGCCTAGTCCTGCCCCACCCAAGCCCCAGCCCAGCCCCAGCCCCAGCCCTACCCCAGCCCTGCCGCAACCTCGGGCCCAGCCCAGCCCAAGCTCAGCCCCAGCCCCCACCCTCAGCCCCAGCCCAGCCCCAGCCCCAGCCTAGCCCCACCCAGCCCCAGCCCAGCCCCAGCCAGCACTTGCCGTGGACCCAGCCCCAGCCCTAGCCCAGCCCTGCCCTCAGCCCAGCCCTAGATCGGCCACAGCCCTGTCTGCAGCGCCAGCCTCAGCCCCAGCCCCCACCCTCGTCCCCCAGCCAGCCCCCTGCCCCAGCCCTACCCCAGCCCAGTCACGGTCCATGCCCAGCCCCAGCCCTGCCCCAGCCCCAGACCCTGCCCCAGCCTTGCCCCAGCCTCAGGTCCTGCCCCAGCCCCTGCCCCAGCCCCCAGCCCGGGCCCCAGACTCTGCCCCAGCCCAGCCCCAGGCCTAGCCCTGTGCCAGCCCTACCCCAGCCCAGCCCCGGTCACAGCCCAGCCCAAGCCCTGGCCCAGCCACAGCCTAAACCCCCATCCTTGCCCCCCAGCCCAGCCCTAGCCCTGCCCCAGTCCCCAGCCCCAGCCTAGCCCTAGCCCTGGACCCAGCCGCAGCCCCACCCCAGCCTCATCCCCAGCCCAGGCCCAGCCCAGCCCCAGCCCCAGCCCTTCACCGAACCCAGCCCAAGCCCGGCACCAGCCCTGCCCCAGCTCTGGCACCAGCCCTGTGCCCAGACCCGGCCCCTGCCCCAGCCCCAGCCCTAGCCCAGCCCTGCCCATGCCTTGGTTCCAGCCCCAGCCCCAGCCCTGCACCAACCCAGCCCCAGCCCAAGGCCCAGCCTCAAGCCTAGTCCTGCCCCACCCAAGCCCCAGCCCAGCCCCAGGCCCAGCCCTACCCCAGCCCTGCCGCAACCTCCGGCCCAGCCCAGCCCAAGCTCAGCCCCAGCCCCACCCTCAGCCCCAGCCCAGCCCCAGCCCCAGCCCTGCCCTAGCCCAGACCCAGCCCTGGACCAAGCCCCAGCCCTGAGCCGAACCCAGCCCCCGCCTGGCCCCAGCCCTGCCCCTAGCTCCAGCCCTAGCCCTGTCCCCAGCCTCGGCCCGTGCCCCTGCCCCCAGTCCCAGTCCTGCCCCATCCCAGCCCCCAGCCCCAGCCCTGCCCTCAGCCCAGCCCCAGACCCAGCCTGGCCCCAGCCCTGTCCCCGGCCCCAGCCCCATCCCAGCCCTGTCCCAGTCCCAGCCCCAGCCTAGCCCCAGCCCAGCCCCAGCCACCACCCAGCCACAGCCCTGCCCCCAGCCCAGCCCCAGCACCACCCTGGACCCAGCCCCAGCCACAGCCCTGCCCCAGCCCTGCCCCAGCCCGGCCCCAGCCCTGCCGCAGCCCAGCCCTGCCCCGGCCCAGCCACAGCCACAGCCCAGCCCCAGCCCTGGATCCAGCCCCAGTCGCAGCCCCCGGCCCCAGCCCAGCCCTAGCCCAGCCCCAGCCCCACCCTCAGCCCCAGCCCATCTCCAGCCCAAGCCCAGCCCCAGCCCAACCCCAGCCACAGCCCTGCCCCAGCCCCAGGACCCTGCCCCAGCCCCAGCCCCAGCCCTGCCCTGACCCAGCCCCAGCCCCACCCCAGCCTCATCCCCTGCCCAAGGCCCAGCCTCAAGCCTAGTCCTGCCCCCAGCCCTGGCCCCAATCCAGCCCCAGCCCTACCCCTACCTCAGCCCTAGCCCCAGCCCTGTCCACAGCCCCAGCCCCAGCCCCAGCCCCACCCTCAGCCCCCAGCCCAGTTCCAGCCACTGCCCCAGCCACAGCCTGACACCAGCCCCCAGCCCAGCCCCCATCCCCAGTCTGGCCCCAGTCCTGCCCCAGCCCTGGCCCCAGCCCCACCCTGGACCCATCCCCAGCCCCAGCCTAGCCCCAGCCAGCCCCAGCCCAGCCCCAGCCCCAGCCCCAGTCCAGCCCCTGCCCTGGACTCAGTCCCAGCCCCAGCCCAGCCCCAGCCCAGCTCCAGCCACTGCCCAGCCCCCAGCCCCAGCCCCAGTCCATCCCCAGCCCTAGCCCAGCCCCAGCCCCACCCTCAGCCCCAGCCCAGCTCCAGCCACTGCCCAGCCACAGCCTGACCCAGCCCCAGCCCAGCCCCATCCCCAGTCCGGCCCCAGTCCTGCCCCAGCCCCGGCCCCAGCCCCACCCTGGACCCAGCCCCAGCCCCAGCATAGCCCCAGCCAGCCCCCAGCCCAACCCCAGCCCCAGCCCCAGTCCAGCCCCTGCCCTGGACCCAGTCCCAGTCCCAGCCCAGCCCCAGCCCAGCCCCAGCCCCACCCTGGACCCAGCCCCAGCACAGCCCCAGCCCCAGCCCCAGTCCAGCCCCTGCCCTGGACCCAGTCCCAGCCCCAGCCCTGCCCCCCAGCCCAGCCCCAGCCCCACCCTGGACCCAGCCCCGGCCTCAGCCCAGCCCCAGCTCCAGGTCCAGCAATGCCCCTAGCCCAGCCCCAGCCACAGCCCAGCCCCAGCCCTGGACCCAGCCCCAGTCGCAGCCCCGGGCCCAGCCCTGCCCTAGCCCCAGCCCCAGTCCCAGCCCCAGCCCCAGCCCCAACCCCAGCCACAGCCCTGCCCCAGCCCTGGACCCAGCCCCAGCCCCAGCCCCACCCCCGGCCCCAGCCCCAGCCCCAGCCCATCCCTAGCCCAGCCCTGTCCCAACCCCAGCCCTAGCCCAGCCCTGCCCTGCCCCAGTCCCAGCCCCAGCCCCGGCCTCAGCCCAGCCCTAACCTAGCCCTGCCCCAGCCCCAGGCCTAGCCCAGCCGTGCCCCTCAGCCCAGCCCCAGCCCCAGACCCAGACCCAGCCTGGCCCCAGCCCTGTCCCCCAGCCCCAGCCCAGCCCAGCCCCAGGCCCCAGCCCCAGCCTAGCCCCAGACCTGCCCCAGCCCCAGCCCCTGGCTGGACATCAGCCCTGCTCCAGGCCTGGCTCCTGCCCCAGCCCTGGCTCCAGCCCCAGCCCCAGCCCTCCCCATGCCTTAGTTCCAGCCCCAGCCCCAGCCCTGCACCAACCCAGCCCCCAGCCCATCTCCAGCACAAGCCCAGCCCCAGTCCAACCCCAGCCACAGCCCTGCCCCAGCCCAGGACCCTGCCCCAGCCCCAGCCCCAGCCCTGCCCTGGACCAGCCCCAGCCCCACCCCAGCCTCATCCCCAGCCAAGGCCCAGCCTCCAGCCTACTCCAGCCCCAGCCCCTACCCCAGCCCAGCCCCAGCCCAGCCCCAGCCCAGCCACAGCCACAGCCAAGCCCCAGCCCTGGATCCAGCCCCAGTCGCAGCCCCGGCCCCCAGCCCTGCCCTAGCCCAGCCCCAGCCGCACCCTCAGTCCCAGCCCAGCTCCAGCCACAGCCCAGCCACAGCCCTGGACCCAGCCGCAGCCCAGCCCCAGCCCCAACCCTGCCCTAGCCCCAGCCCCAGCCCTGGACCAAGCCCCACACCTGAGCTGAACCCAGCCCCCCGCCCCTGCCCCCAGCCCAGCCCCAGACCCAGCCTGGCCCCAGCCCTGTCCCGAGCCCCAGCCAGAGCCCAGCCCCAGGCCCAGCCCCAGCCTAGCCACAGCCCTGCCCTAGCCGCAGCCCCAGGCCTGACCTCAGCCCTGCCCCAACCCTGGCTCCAGCCCCAGCCCCAGCCCAAGGCCCAGCCTCAAGCCTAGTCCTGCCCCAGCCCTGGCCTCAATCCAGCCTCAGCCCTACCCCTACCTCAGCCCAGACGCCAGCCCAGCCTCAGCCCCGACCCCAGCCCTGCCCCAGCCCCAGCCCTAGCCCAGCCCTGCCCTCAGCCCAGCCCTAGCTCGGCCACAGCCTTGTCTGCAGCCCCAGCCCAAGCCCCAGCCCCACCCTCGTCCCCAGCGCAGCCTCTGCCCCAGCCCTACCCCTGCCCAGTCACTGTCCATGCCCAGCCCCCAGCCTGCCCCAGCCTCAGTCCTGCCCCAGCCCCTGCCTCAGCCCCAGCCCAGTTCCAGCCACTGTGCCTAGCCACAGCCTGACCCAGCCCCAGCTCAGCCCCATCCCCAGTCCGGCCCCAGTCCTGCACCAGCCCTGGCCCCAGCCCCACCCTGGACCCATCCCCAGCCCCAGCCTAGCCCCAGCCAGCCCCAGCCCAGCCCCAGCCCAGCTCCAGCCACTGCCCAGCCCCAGCCCCCAGCCCCAGTCCATCCCCAGCCCTAGCCCAGCCCCAGCCCCACCCTCAGCCCCAGCCCAGCTCCAGCCACTGCCCAGCCCCAGCCCCAGCCCCAGCCCCAGCCCAGCCCCATCCCCAGTCCGGCCCCCAGTCCTGCCCCAGCCCCGGCCCCATCCCCACCCTGGACACAGCCCCAGCCCCAGCCTAGCCCCACCCAGCCCCAGCCCAGCCCCAGCCCCAGCCCCAGTCCAGCCCCTGCCCTGGACCCAGTCCCAGCCCCAGCCCAGCCCCAGCCCAGCCCCAGCCCCACCCTGGACCCAGCCCCAGCACAGCCCCAGCCCCAGCCCCAGTCCAGCCCCTGCCCTGGACCCAGTCCCAGCCACATCCCTGCCCCCAGCCCAGCCCCAGCCCCACCCTGGTCCCAGCCCCAGCCTCAGCCCTGCCCCAGCGCAAACACCAGCCCCAGCCCCAGCCCCATCCGTGCCCCCAGCCCAGCCCAACCCCATCCCCATCTCTGCCCCCCAGCGCAGCCCCAGCCACTGCCCAGCCCCAGGCCCAGCCCCAGCCTAGCCCCAGACCTCTCCCCAGCCCCAGCCCCAGCCAAGCCCCAGGCCGAGGCCCAGCCTAGCCCCAGCCCTGCCCCAGGCCCAGCCCCAGGCCTGACCTCTGCCCTGCCCCTGCCCTGGCTCCTGCCCCAGCACTGGCTCCAGCCCCAGCCCCAGCCCTGCCCATGCCTTGCTTCCAGCCCCAGCCCCAGCCCTGCGCCAACCCAGCCCCAGCCCAAGGCCCAGCCTCAAGCCTAGTCCTGCCCCAGCCCTGGGCCCCAGTCCAGCCCCAGCCCTACCCCTACCTCAGCCCTAGCCCCAGCCCTGTCCGCAGCCCCAGCCCAAGCCCCAGCCCCACCCTCGCCACCAGCCCAGCCCCAGCGCCAACCTTGGCCCCAGCCCAGCCCCAGTTCCAGCCCTGCCCCAGCCCTGCCCCTGCCGCGGGCCCCCAGCCCTGGACCCAGACTCGGCCCGGGCCCCAGACTCGGCCCCAGCTCAGCCCCAGGCCTAGCCCTGTGCCAGACCTACCCCAGCCCAGACCTGCCCCCAGGCCCCAGCCCAAGGCCCAGCCTCCAGCCTACTCCAGCCCCAGCCCTACCGCAGCCCAGCCCCAGCCCAGCCCCAGCCCCAACCTTGGCCCCAGCCCAGCCCCAGTTCCAGCCCTGCCCCAGCACTGCCCCTGCCCCAGCCCCAGCCCTGCCCCTGCCCCAGCCCCATCCCGGGCCCCTGACTCGGCCCCAGCCCAGCCCCAGGCCTAGCCCTGTGCCAGCCCTACCCCAGCCCAGCCCCGGGTCCCAGCCCAGCCCAAGCCCTGGCCTAGCCCCAGCCCAAACCCCATCCTTGCCCCCAGCCCAGCCCTAGCCCTGCCCCAGTCCGAGCCCCAGCCCAGCCGCAGCCCTGGACCCAGCCCAGGCCCTACCCCAGCCTCATCCCCAGCCCAGGCCCAGTCCTGCCCCAGCCCCAGCCCTGCACCGAACCCAGCCCCAGCCCGGCCCCAGCCCTGCCCCAGCTCTAGCCCCAGCCCTGTACCCAGCCCCGGCCCCTGGCCCAGCCCCAGCCCCACCATCGGCCGCAGCCCAGCCCCTGCCCCAGCCCTGCCCCGGCCCAGCCCCAGCCCAAACCCCATCCTTGCCCCCAGCCCAGCCCTAGCCCTGCCCCAGTCCCAGCCCCAGCCCAGCCGCAGCCCTGGACCCAGCCCCAGCCCTACCCCAGCCTCATCCCCCAGCCCAGGCCCAGCCCTGCCCCAGCCCAGCCCCAGCCACAGCACAGCCCCAGCCCTGGACCCAGCCCCAGTCACAGCCCCTGCCCAGCCCAGCCCTAGCCCAGCCCCAGCCCCACCCTCAGCCCCAGCCCATCTCCAGCCCCAGCCCCCAGCCCCAGCCCTGGACCCAGCCCCAGCCCCAGCCCCACCCCCGGCCCCAGCCCCGGCCCCAGCCCATCCCTAGCCCAGCCCTGCCCTGCCCCAGTCCCAGCCCCAGCCCCGGCCTCAGCCCAGCCCTAACCTAGCCCTGCCCCAGCCCCAGGCCTAGCCCAGCCGTGCCCCTCAGCCCAGCCCCACCCCAGCCCAGCCCAGCCCCAGCCCCAGCCCCTGGCCGGACCTCAGCCCTGCCCCAGCCCTGGCTCCTGCCCCAGCCCCTGGCTCCAGCCCTAGCCCCAGCCCTGCCCATGCCTTGGTTCCAGCCCCAGCCCCAGCCCTGCACCAACCCAGCCCCAGCCCAAGGCCCAGCCTCAAGCCTAGTCCTGCCCCAGCCCAAGCCCCAGCCCAGCCCCAGCCCCAGCCCTACCCCAGCCCTGCCGCAGCCTCGGGCCCAGCCCTGTCCCTGGCCCAGCCCAGACGCCAGCCCAGCCTCAGCCCCGGCCCCAGCCCTGCCCCAGCCCCAGCCCTAGCCCAGCCCTGCCCTCAGCCCAGCCCTAGATCGGCCACAGCCCTGTCTGCAGCCCCAGCCTCAGCCCCAGCCCCACCCTCGTCCCCAGCCAGCCCCTGCCCCCGTTTGGTGGGTTTGGAAGGGTAAGGCCGAGAATCCTCCTCCCTTCTCCCTTGTAAAGTAAAAGGGGAAAAAAATTGAAGGGAAAGGAAAAAAAAACTCGCAAGCTGAATTAGCAAAGCAGTGGAGCTATATTTACAAAGCAATGTAGGATTTGCAGGGGGAATATTTACAAATTTACAATATCTACAATATATACAAAGATATACAACAGAGTAACACAGAAATGAGAGTAAACCCCTCGGCAGAGAGGGGGTTCCCCACCTCCTCTTCCCCCTCTCTCCCCCCTTTCCCCAGATTAGGTTAGAAGAGAGAGAGAGCGAAAGAAAGAAGTTAAAAGCAGTTTTGTGTTAATTGGAAAAGAGTTCATATACAGGCCTGGTATCTTGTTTTCAAGGCCGAGGCCTTGGCAGAAAGCCCAGCACAGAGTTAGCTGCAGAGCTGCTGCACCATGCAAAGGCGGAAGCAAGACTGAAAATAAAATGCCGGAGTGCCCAAGATATCTTTCCTACACTCCCAGTTCAGAGGGTGCTTCCTCCCACTTTACCAATGAAATAGTTTAGACTATTCCTTCCGTTTACCAACTTCCGTCCACCATATTCCCTTTCTTAAGGGGGCAACGTCAACCGGCCACACCCAGCCCTACCCCTGCCCAGTCACGGTCCATGCCCAGCCCCAGCCCTGCCCCAGCCCCAGACCCAGCCCCAGCCCTGCCCCAGCCTCAGTCCTGCCCCAGCCCCTGCACCAGCCCCAGCCCGGGCCCCAGACTCGGCCCCAGCCCAGCCCCAGGCCTAGCCCTGTGCCAGCCCTAGCCCAGCCCAGCCCCGGTCCCAGCCCAGCCCAAGCCCTGGCCCAGCCACAGCCTAAACCCCATCCTTGCCCCCAGCCCAGCCCTAGCCCCTGCCCCAGTCCCAGCCCCCGCCTAGCCCTAGCCCTGGACCCAGCCCCAGCCCCACCCCAGCCTCATCCCCAGCCCAGGCCCAGTCCTGCCCCCAGCCCCAGCCCCAGCCCTTCACCGAACCCAGCCCCAGCCCGGCACCAGCCCTGCCCCAGCTCTGGCACCAGCCCTGTCCCCAGCCCCGGCCCCTGCCCCAGCCACAGCCCTAGCCCAGCCCTGCCCTCAGCCCCAGCCCCACCATCGGCCCCAGCCCAGCCCCTGCCCAGCCCCTGCCCTGGACCCAGCCCCAGCCCAGCTCCAGCCCCAGCCCTGCCCCAGCCCCAGTCCCAGCCACAGCCAGCCAGCCCCAGCCCAGCCCCAGCCCCAATGCCCGGCCCCATCCCCGGCCCCAACCCATCCCTAACCCAGCCCTGTCCCAGCCCCAGCCCTCAGCCCCAGCCCTGCCCTGCCCCAGGCCTAGCCCAGCCGTGCCCTCAGCCCAGCCCCAGCCCCAGGCCCAGCCTGGCCCCAGCCCTGTCCCCCAGCCCCAGCTCAGCCCAGCCCCAGGCCCAGGCCCAGCCGAGCCCCAGCCCTGCCCCAGCCCCAGCCCCTGGCCGGACCTCAGCCCTGCCCCAGCCCTGGCTCCTGCCCCAGCCCTGGCTCCAGCCCCAGCCCCAGCCCTGCGCCAACCCAGCCCCAGCCCAAGGCCCAGCCTCAAGCCTAGTCCTGCCCCAGCCCTGGCCCCAATCCAGCCCCAGCCCTACCCCTACCTCAGCTTTAGCCCCAGCCCTGTCCGCAGCCCCAGACCCAGCCCCCAGGCCCACCCTCGCCACCAGCCCAGCCCCAGCCCCAACCTTGGCCCCAGCCCAGCCCCAGTTCCAGCCCTGCCCCAGCCCTGCCCCTGCCCCGGCCCCAGCCCCGGCCCCAGACTCGGCCCCAGCCCAGCCCCAGGCCTAGCCCTGTCCCAGTCCCCGCCCCGGACCCAGCCACAGCCCCAGCCCCTGTGCCAGCCCTAGCCCAGCCCAGCCCCGGTCCCAGCCCAGCCCAAGCCCCAGCCCTGCCCTGGACCCAGCCCCAGCCCCACACCAGCCTCCTCCCCAGCCCAGGCCCAGCCCTGCCCCAGCCCACGCCCCAGCCCCAGCCCCAGCCCTGCCCCAGCCCAGCCCCAGCAACCGCCCAGCCGCAGCCCCAGACGCAGCCCCAGTCCCTGCCCCATCCCAGTCCTGATCCCAGCCTGGCCCCAGCCCAGCCCCAGCTCTGCCCCAGCCTAGCCCCAGTCCAGGCCCAGCCCTGCCCCCAGCCCCAGCCCCAACCCCGGCCCCAGCCCCGACCCCAGCCCAGCCCTAGCCCAGCCCTGCCCCAGCCTCAGCCCTGCACCGAACCCAGCCCCAGCCCCGGCCCCAGCCCTGCCCCAGCTCTGGCCCCAGCCCTGTCCCCAGCCCCACCCTCAGCCCCAGCCCAGCCCCAGCCCCAGCCCAGCCCTAGCCCTGTCCCCAGCCTCGGCCCGTGCCCCTGCCCCAGTCCCAGTCCTGCCCCATCCCAGCCCCCAGCCCCAGCCCTGCCCTCAGCCCAGCCCCAGACTCAGCCTGGCCCCAGCCCTGTCCCCCGGCCCCAGCCCCATCCCAGCCCTGTCCCAGCCCCAGCCCCAGCCCCAGTCCAGCCCCTGCCCTGGAGCCAGTCCCAGCCCCAGCCCAGCCCCAGCCCAGCCCCAGCCCCCACCCTGGATCCAGCCCCAGCCCCAGCCCACCCCCAGCCCAGCCCCAGCCCCAGCCCCAGTCCAGCCCCTGCCCTGGACCCAGTCCCAGCCCCAGCCCTGCACCGAACCCAGCACCAGCCCGGCCCCAGTCCTGTCCCCAGCCCTGTCCCCAGCCCCAGCCCCTGCCCCAGCCCCAGCCCCAGCCCAACCCCAGCCCCTGCCCAGCCCCTGCCCTGGACCCAGCCCCAGCTCCAGGTCCAGCAATGCCCCAGCCCAGCCCCAGCCACAGCCCAGCCCCAACCCTGGACCCAGCCCCAGTCGCAGCCCCGAGCCCAGCCCTGCCCTAGCCCAGCCCCAGCCCATCTCCAGCCCCAGTCCCAGCCCCAGCCCCAGCCCCAGCCCAACCCCAGCCACAGCCCTGCCCCAGCCAGGGACCCAGCCCCAGCCCCAGCCCCACCCCCCGGCCCCATCCCCAGCCCCAGCCCCATCCCTAGCCCAGCCCTGCCCTGCCCCAGTCCCAGCCCCAGCCCCGGCCCAGCCCCTGCCCTGCCCCAGCCCCAGCCCCTGGCCGGAACTCAGCCGTACCCCAGCCCTGGCTCCTGCCCCATCCCTGGCTCCAGCCCTAGCCCCAGCCCTGCCCATGCCTTGGTTCCAGCCCCAGCCCCAGGCCTAGCCCAGCTGTGCCCTCAGCACAAACCGAGCCCCAGCCCAGCCCAGCCCCAGCCCTACCCCAGCCCTGCCGCAGCCTCGGGCCCAGCCCAGCCCAAGCTCAGCCCCAGCCCCACCCTCAGCCCCAGCCCAGCCCCAGCCCCAGCCCTGCCCTAGCCCAGACCCAGCCCTGGACCAAGCCCCAGCCCTGAGCCGAACCCAGCCCCAGCCTGGCCCCAGCCCCTGCCCTAGCTCCAGCCCTAGCCCTGTCCCCAGCCTCGGCCCGTGCCCCTGCCCCAGTCCCACTCCTGCCCCATCCCAGCCCCCAGCCCCAGCCCTGCCCTCAGCCCAGCCCCAGCCCTGGATCCAGCCCCAGTCGCAGCCCCAGACCCAGCCCCAGCCCCAGCCCAGCCACAGCCCTGCCCCAGCCCTGGACCCAGCCCCAGCCCCAGCCCCACCCCCGGCCCCAACCCCAGCCCCAGCCCATCCCTAGCCCAGCCCTGTCCCAGCCCCAGCCCTAGCCCAGCCCTGCCCATGCCTTGGTTCCAGCCCCAGCCCCAGCCCTGCACCAACCCAGCCCCAGCCCAAGGCCCAGCCTCAAGCCTAGTCCTGCCCCACCCAAGCCCCAGCCCAGCCCCAGCCCCAGCCCTACCCCAGCCCTGCCGCAACCTCGGGCCCAGCCCAGCCCAAGCTCAGCCCCAGCCCCACCCTCAGCCCCAGCCCAGCCCCAGCCCCAGCCCTGCCCTAGCCCAGACCCAGCCCTGGACCAAGCCCCAGCCCTGAGCCGAACCCAGCCCCAGCCTGGCCCCAGCCCTGCCCTAGCTCCAGCCCTAGCCCTGTCCCCAGCCTCGGCCCGTGCCCCTGCCCCAGTCCCAGTCCTGCCCCATCCCAGCCCCCAGCCCCAGCCCTGCCCTCAGCCCAGCCCCAGACCCAGCCTGGCCCCAGCCCTGTCCCCGGCCCCAGCCTCATCCCAGCCCTGTCCCAGTCACAGCCCCAGCCCAGCCCCAGCCACCACCCAGCCACAGCCCTGCCCCCAGCCCAGCCCCAGCACCACCCTGGACCCAGCCCCAGCCACAGCCCTGCCCCAGCCCTGCCCCAGCCTAGCCCCAGCCCCAGCCCAGCCCCTGCCCTGGACCCAGCCCCAGAACCACCCCAGCCTCATCTCCAACCCAGGCCCAGCCCTGCCCCAGCCCAGCCCAGCCCCTCCCCATCCCTGCCCCAAGCCCAGACCCAGCCCCAGCCCTGGACCCAGCCCCAGCCCCACCCTCTCCCAGCCCTCTCCCAGTCCCTGCCCCAGCCCCACCCCCGGCCCCAGCCCCGGCCCCAGCCCAGCCCTGCCCCAGCCCCAGCCCTGCACCGAACCCAGGCCCAGCCCGGCCCCAGCCCTGCCCCAGCCCAGCCCTGGCCCGGCCCAGCCCCAGCCCCAGCCCCAGCCCCAGCCCCAGCCAAGCCCCACTCACGGCCTCATCCCCGGCCTCAGCCAAGCCCTGCCCCAGCCCCAACCCTGCACTGAACCCAGCCCCAGCCTGGCCCCAGCCCTGCCGCAGCCCAGCCCTGCCCCGGCCCAGCCCCAGCCACAGCCCAGACCCAGCCCTGGATCCAGCCCCAGTCACAGCCCCGGCCCCAGCCCAGCCCTAGCCCAGCCCCAGCCCCACCCTCAGCCCCAGCCCATCTCCAGCCCAAGCCCAGCCCCAGCCCAACCCCAGCCACAGCCCTGCCCCAGCCCAGGACCCTGCCCCAGCCCCAGCCCTGCCCTGGACCCAGCCCCAGCCCCACCCCAGCCTCATCCCCAGCCCAAGGCCCGGCCTCAAGCCTAGTCCTGCCCCAGCCCTGGCCCCAATCCAGCCCCGCCCTACCCCTACCTCAGCCTTAGCCCCAGCCCTGTCCACAGCCCCAGCCCCAGCCCCAGCCCCACCCTCAGCCCCAGCCCAGTTCCAGCCACTGCCCAGCCACAGCCTGACCCAGCCCCAGCCCAGCCCCATCCCCAGTCCGGCCCCAGTCCTGCCCCAGCCCTGGCCCCAGCCCCACCCTGGACCCAGCCCCAGCCCCAGCCTAGTCCCAGCCAGCCCCAGCCCAGCCCCAGCCCCTGCCCAGCTCCAGCCACTGCCCAGCCCCAGCCCAGCTCCAGCCACTGCCCAGCCCCAGCCCCAGCCCCAGTCCATCCCCAGCCCTAGCCCAGCCCCAGCCCCACCCTCAGCCCCAGCCCAGCTCCAGCCACTGCCCAGCCACAGCCTGACCCAGCCCCAGCCCAGCCCCATCCCCAGTCCGGCCCCAGTCCTGCCCCAGCCCCGGCCCCAGCCCCACCCTGGACCCAGCCCCAGCCCCAGCCTAGCCCCACCCAGCCCCAGCACAGCCCCAGCCCCAGCCCCAGTCCAGCCCCTGCCCTGGACCCAGTCCCAGCCCCAGCCTAGCCCCAGCCCAGCCCTAGCCCTAGCCCTGTCCGCAGCCCCAGCCCAAGCCCCAGCCCCACCCTCGCCACCAGCCCAGCCCCAGCGCCAACCTTGGGCCCCAGCCCAGCCCCAATTCCACCCCTGCCCCAGTCCTGCCCCAGCCCCGGCCCCAGACCCACCCTGGACCCAGCCCCAGCCCCAGCCTAGCCCCACCCAGCCCCAGCACAGCCCCAGCCTCAAGCCTAGTCCTGCCCCAGCCCTGGCCCCAGTCCAGCCCCAGCCCTACCCCTACCTCAGCCCTATCCCCAGCCCTGTCCGCAGCCCCAGCCCAAGCCCCAGCCCCACCCTCGCCACCAGCCCAGCCCCAGCCCCAACCTTGGCCCCAGCCCAGCCCCAGTTCCAGCCCTGCCCCAGCCCTGTTCCCTGCCCCGGCCCCAGCCCCGGCCCCAGACTCGGCCCCAGCCCAGCCCCAGGCCTAGCCCTGTCCCAGTCCACGCCCCAGACCCAGCCCCAGACCCAGCCCTGTGCCAGCCCTACCCCAGCCCAGCTTCGGTCCCAGCCCAGCCCAAGCCCCAGCCCTGCCCTGGACCCAGCCCCAGCCCCACCCCAGCCTCCTCCCCAGCCCAGGCCCAGCCTTGCCCCAGTCCCAGCCCCACCCCCGGCCCCAGCCCTGGCCCCAGCCAAGCCCCACTCACGGCCCCAGCCCAGCCTCAGCCCAGCCCTGCCCCAGCCCCAGCCCTGCACCGAACCCAGCACCAGCCCGGCCCCAGCCCTGCATCAGGTCTGGCCCCAGCCCTGTCCCCAGCCCCAGCCCCTGCCCCAGCCCCAGCCCCAGCCCAACCCCAGCCACAGCCCCAGCCCCAGCCCTGGACCTAGCCCCAGCCCCAGCCCCATCCCCGGCCCCATCCCCAGCCCCAGCCCATCCCTAACCCAGCCCTGTCCCAGCCCCAGCCCTAGCCCAGCCCTGCCCTGCCCCAGTCCCAGCCCCAGCCCCGGCCTCAGCCCAGCCCTAACCTAGCCCTGCCCCAGCCCCAGGCTTGCCCAGCCGTGCCCTCAGCCCAGCCCCAGCCCCAGCCCAGCCCAGACCCAGCCCCAGCCCCAGCCTGGCCCCAGCCCTGTCCCCAGCCCCAGCCCCAGGCTCAGCCCCAGACCCAGCCCCAGCCCTGCCCCAGCCGCAGCCCCAGGCCTGACCTCAGCCCTGCCCCAGCCCTGGCTCCTGCCCCAGCCCTGGCTCCTGCCCCAGCCCCAGCCCCAGTCCAGCCCCTGCCCTGGACCCAGTCCCAGCCCCACCCTGGACCCAGCCCCAGCCCCAGCCTAGCCCCACCCAGCCCCTGCCCAGCCCCAGCCCCAGCCCCAGTCCAGCCCCTGCCCTGGACCCAGTCCCAGCCCCAGCCCAGCCCCAGCCCAGCCCCAGCCCCACCCTGGACCCAGCCCCAGCCCCAGCCCACCCCCAGCCCACCCCCAGCCCAGCCCCAGCCCCAGCCCCAGCCCCACCCTCGGCCCCAGCCCAGCCCCAGCCCCTGCCCATCCCCTGCCCTGGTCCCAGCCCCAGCCCAGCCCCAGCTCCAGGTCCAGCAATGCCCCAGCCCAGCCCCAGCCACAACCCAGCCCCAGCCCTGGACCCAGCTCCAGTCCCAGCCCCAGACCCAGCCCCAGCCCAACCCCAGCCACAGCCCTGCCCCAGCCCTGGACCTAGCCCCATCCCCAGCCCCATCCCTAGCCCAGCCCTGCCCTGCCCCAGTCCCAGCCCCAGCCCCGGCCTCAGCCCAGCCCTAACCTAGCCCTGCCCCAGCCCCAGGCCTAGCCCAGCCGTGCCCTCAGCCCAGCCCCAGCCCCTGCCCCCAGACCCAGCCTGGCCCCAGCCCTGTCCCCAGCCCCAGCCCAGCCCAGCCCCAGGCCCAGGCCCAGCCTAGCCCCAGCCCTGCCCCAGCCCCAGCCCCTGGCCGGACCTCAGCCCTGCCCCAGCCCTGTCTCCTGCCCCAGCCCTGGCTTCAGCCCCTGCCCCAGCCCTGCCCAAGCCTTAGTTGCAGCCCCAGCCCCAGCCCTGCGCCAACCCAGCCCCAGCCCAAGGCCCAGCCTCAAGCCTAGTCCTGCCCCAGCCCTGGCCTCAATCCAGCCTCAGCCCTACCCCTACCTCAGCCCAGACGCCAGCCCAGCCTCAGCCCCGACCCCAGCCCTGCCCCGGCCCAGCCCCAGCCCAGCCCCAGCTCTGGCCCAAGCCCTGTCCCCAGCCCCGGCCCCAGCCCAGCCTCATCCCCAGCCCAGACCCTGCCCTGGACCCAGCCCCAGCCCAGCCCCAGCTGCAGCCCAGCCCCAGCCCTGGACCCAGCCCCAGTCGCAGCCCCGGGCCCAGCCCTGCCCTAGCCCAGCCCCAGCACCACCCTCAGCCCCAGCCCATCTCCAGCCCCAGCCCAGCCCCAGCCCCAGCCCCAGCCCAACCCCAGCCACAGCCCTGCCCCAGCCCTGGACCTAGCCCCAGCCCCAGCCCCATCCCCGGCCCCATCCCCAGCCCCAGCCCATCCCTAGCCCAGCCCTGTCCCAGCCCCAGCCCTAGCCCAGCCCTGCCCTGCCCCAGTCCCAGCCCCAGCCCCGGCCTCAGCCCAGCCCTAACCTAGCCCTGCCCCAGCCCCAGGCTTGCCCAGCCGTGCCCTCAGCCCAGCCCCAGCCCCAGCCCAGCCCAGACCCAGCCCCAGACCCAGCCTGGCCCCAGCCCTGTCCCCAGCCCCAGCCCCAGGCCCAGCCCCAGACCCAGCCCCAGCCCTGCCCCAGCCGCAGCCCCAGGCCTGACCTCAGCCCTGCCCCAGCCCTGGCTCCTGCCCCAGCCCTGGCTCCTGCCCCAGCCCCAGCCCCAGTCCAGCCCCTGCCCTGGACCCAGTCCCAGCCCCAGCCCAGCCCCAGGCCAGCCCCAGCCCCACCCTGGACCCAGCCCCAGCCCCAGCCCACCCCCAGCCCACCCCCAGCCCAGCCCCAGCCCCAGCCCCAGCCCCACCCTCGGCCCCAGCCCAGCCCCAGCCCCTGCCCATCCCCTGCCCTGGTCTCAGCCCCAGCCCAGCCCCAGCTCCAGGTCCAGCAATGCCCCAGCCCAGCCCCAGCCACAACCCAGCCCCAGCCCTGGACCCAGCTCCAGTCCCAGCCCCAGACCCAGCCCCAGCCCAACCCCAGCCACAGCCCTGCCCCAGCCCTGGACCTAGCCCCATCCCCAGCCCCATCCCTAGCCCAGCCCTGCCCTGCCCCAGTCCCAGCCCCAGCCCCGGCCTCAGCCCAGCCCTAACCTAGCCCTGCCCCAGCCCCAGGCCTAGCCCAGCCGTGCCCTCAGCCCAGCCCCAGCCCCTGCCCCAGACCCAGCCTGGCCCCAGCCCTGTCCCCAGCCCCAGCCCAGCCCAGCCCCAGGCCCAGGCCCAGCCTAGCCCCAGCCCTGCCCCAGCCCCAGCCCCTGGCCGGACCTCAGCCTTGCCCCAGCCCTGTCTCCTGCCCCAGCCCTGGCTTCAGCCCCTGCCCCAGCCCTGCCCAAGCCTTAGTTGCAGCCCCAGCCCCAGCCCTGCGCCAACCCAGCCCCAGCCCAAGGCCCAGCCTCAAGCCTAGTCCTGCCCCAGCCCTGGCCTCAATCCAGCCTCAATCCTACCCCTACCTCAGCCCAGACGCCAGCCCAGCCTCAGCCCCGACCCCAGCCCTGCCCCGGCCCAGCCCCAGCCCAGCCCCAGCCCCAGCCCCAGCCCCAGCCCCAGCCCTGCCCCAGCCCAGCCCCAGCCACAGCCCAGCCCAGCCCTAGCCCAGCCCCAGCCTCACTTTAGCCCCAGCCCAGCTCCAGCCACAGCCCAGCCACAGCCCTGGACCCAGCCCCAGCCCAGCCCCAGCCCCAGCCCTGCCCTAGCCCAGACCCAGCCCTGGACCAAGCCCCACCCATGAGCCGAACCCAGCCCCAGCCTGGCCTCAGCCCTGCCCTAGCTCCAGCCCTAGCCCTGTCCCCAGCCTCGGCCCATGCCCCTGCCCCAGTCCCACTCCTGCCCCATCCCAGCCCCCAGCCCCAGCCCTGCCCCCAGCCCAGCCCCAGACCCAGCCTGGCCCCAGCCCTGTCCCGAGCCCCAGCCACAGCCCAGCTCCAGACCCCGCCCCAGTCTAGCCCCAGCCCTGCCCCAGCCACAGCCCCAGGCCTGACCTCAGCCCTGCCCCAGCCCTGGCTCCTGCCCCAAACCTGCCTCCAGCCACAGCCACAGCCCTTCCCATGCCTTGGTTCCAGCCCCAGCCCCAGCCCTGCGCCAACCGAGCCCCAGCCCAAGGCCCAGCCTCAAGCCTAGTGCTGCCCCAGCCCTGGCCCCAATCCAGCCCCAGCCCTACCCTTACCTCAGCCCGAGCCCCAGCCCCAGTTCAAGCCCTGCCCCAGCCCTGCCCCTGCCCTGGCTCCAGCCCCGGCCCCAGACTCGTCCCCAGCCCAGTCCCAGGCCTAGCCCTGTGCCAGCCCTACCCCAGCCCAGCCCCGGTCCCAGCCCAGCCCAAGCCCTGGCCCAGCCCCAGCCCAAACTCCATCCTTGCCCCCAGCCCAGCCCTAGCCCTGCCCCAGTCCCAGCCCCAGACCCAGCCCAGCCCCAGCCCTGGACCTAGCCCCAGCCCCAACCCAGCCTCATCCCCAGGCCAGGCCTAGCCCTGCCCCAGACCCAGCCCCACCCCCGGACCCATCCCCGGTCCCAGCCCAGCCGTAGCCCAGCCCTGCCCCAGCCCCCTCCCTGCCCAGCCCCAGCCCTGCACCGAACCCAGCCCCAGCCAGGCCCCAGCCCTGCCCCAGCTCTGGCCCCAGCCCTGTCCCCAGCCCTGCCCCAGCACAGCCCCAGCCCCAGCCCAGCCCCTGATCTGGACCCAGCCCCAGCCCAGCCCCAGCCCCAGCCCCAGCCCAGCCCCAGCCCAGCCACAGCCACAGCCATAGCCCAGCCCCAGCCCAACCCCAGCCCCAGCCCAGCCCCCAGCCCCGGCCCTACCCCTGCCCAGTCCCGGTCCATGCCCAGCCCCAGCCCTGCCTAGCCCCAGCCCCAGCCCTGCCCAAGACTTGGTTCCAGCCCCAGCCCCAGCCCTGCCCCAGCCCCGCCCTCGTCCCCAGCCCTGCCCCAGCCCCACCCCAGCCTCATCCCCTGCCCAGCCCCAGCCCTGCCCCAGCCCAAGCCCCAGCCCCAGCCCCATCCCTATCCCTGCCCCAGCCCCAGCCCCAGCCCCAGCCCTGCCCCATCCCAACCTCAGCCCCAGCCCCAGCCGAAGTCCTGCCCCCTTCCCAGCCCCAGCCCAGTCCTGGTCCCAGCCCAGCCCCAGCCCAGCCCCAGCCCTTTACCCAGCCCCAGCCCCAGCCCAGCCCTAGCCCAGCCCTGACCCAGCCCCAGCCCTAGCCCAGCCCCTGCCCCAGCCCTGCCCCAACCCAGCCCCAGCCCAGCCCCAGCCCCAGGCTCCAGCCCCAGACCTGGCCCCAGCCCAGCCCCAGCCCCTGCCCTACCCCCAGCCCAGACCCAGCCTCGGACGCAGTCCTCAGCCCAACCTCAGCCCTGCCCCAGCCCAGCGCAGCCCCAGTCCCGGCCCCAGCCCTGACCCAGCTCCAGCCCAGCCCCCAGCCCCGGCCCCAGCCCCCGGCCCAGGAGGAGCCCTGCCCCAGCCCTGCCCCAGCCCCAGCCCAGAACCCAGCCCCGGCCCCAGCCCCCAGCCCAGTCCCAGCCCTAAGCCCAGCCTAGCCCCAACCCCCGTCCCTGGCGCTGCTACAGTCCTACCCCAGTCCTGGACCAGACCCCAGACCCAGACCCAGCCCGGGACCCAGCCCCTGCCCCAGCCCTGCCCCAGCCCCAGCCCAGTCTCCCGCCCAATCCTGCCCCAGCCCTGGCACCAGCCCCCAGCCCAGCCCCAGCCTAGCCGCAGCCCCAGAACAGCCCCATCCCTGCCCCATCCCCCACCCCCCAACCATGCCCTAACCCTGCCCCAGCCCTGGCCCCAGCCCAGCCCCAGCCTCGGCCCTAGTGCTGCCCCTGCCCTGCCCCAGCCCAGCCCCCGGCCCCAGCCCCGGCCACAGCCTCCAACCCCAGACCTGGCCCCAGCCCAGCCCAAAACCCTGCCCAAGTCCCAGACCCAGCCCTTCCCCAGCCCTGGCCCTAGCCCCAGCCCTGCCCCAGCCCAGCCCCGGATCAAGCCCAACCCCAGCCCTGCCCCAGCCTCGGCCCCAATCCCGGCCCTAGCCCAGCCCCCAGCCCAGTCCTAGCCCTGCTCCAGCCCCCAGCCCAGCCCCAGCCCAGCCCCAGCCCAGCCCTAGCCCTGCTCCAGCCCCCCACCCCAGCCCCACCCCAGCCCCAGCCCAACCCCAGCCCTGCCCCAGCCCCGGCCCCAGCCCAGCCCAGCCCCAGCTCATCCGCAGCCCAAGCCCCGGCCCCAAGCCCTGCCCAAACCCTGCCCCAGCCATAGTCCCCAGCCCTCACCCAGCACAGCACCAGCACAGCCCCAGCCCTAGACCCAGCCCAGCCCCAGCCACAGCCCCGGCTCCAGCCCTGCCCCAACCCCTTCCCAAGCCCTGCCCCAGCCCTAGTCCCCAGCCCTCACCCAGCACAGCACCAGCCCTAGACCCAGCCCAGCCCCAGCTCCAGCCCTGCCCCAGTCCCCACCCCAGCCCAGTCCTGGTCCCAGACCCGCCCCAGCACCAGGCCTAGCCCAGCCCTGCCCTCAGCCCAGCCCCAGCCCCAGCCCTGCCCAGTCCCTGCCCCAGCCCCTGCCCCAGCCCTTTCCAGGTCCCAGACCAGGCCCAGCCCTGCCCCAGCCAGAGCCCTAGCCCAGCCCTGCCCTCAGCCCAGCCCTAGCCCGGTCCCAGCTCTGTCCGCAGCCCCAGCACCAGCCCCGGTCCACAGTCCAGCACTAACCCAGCCCTGCCCTCAGCCCAGCTCTAGCCCGGTCCCAGCCCTGTCCGTAGCCCCAGCCCCAGCCCTGTCCCCAGACCAGCCCAAGCCCAGCCTTAGACTTGGTTCCAGCACCAGCCCTGCCCTGCCCCCAGACCAGCCCCAGCCCTGTCCCCAGCCCCAGCCCCAGCCCAGCCATAGACTTGGTTCCAGCCCCAGACCAGCCCTGTCCCAGCCCAGTTCCAGCCCTGGCCCCACCCCAGGCCCAGCCCAAGGCCCAGCCTCCATCCTACTCCTGTCCCAGCCCTGGCCCCAACCCAGCCCCAGCCCGGCCCCAACCTCAGTCCCAGCCCTGCTCCCAGCCCGGCCCCAGCCCCAGCTCCAGCACTACACCAGCCTCGGGGCCCAGCCCTGTCCCAGGCCCAGCTCAGACCACAGCCCAGCCTCAGCCCCCGCCCCAGCCCTGCCCCCAGCCCCAGCCCTACCCCAGCCCTGCCCTCAGCGCAGCCCCAGCCAGGCCCCAGCCCTGTCCGTAACCCCAGCCCAGCCCCAGCCCTACCCCAGCCCTGCCCAGCAACCGGGCCCATCCCTGCCCCAGGCCCAGCCCATACCCCAGCCCAGCCCCACCCTCACCTCCAGCCCAGCCCCAGACCCATCCCAGCCCAAGCCCTACCCCAGTCCCCCTCCCCAGCCCTACCCCAGCCCTGCCCCAGCAACCAGGCCCAGCCCTAGCCCAGCCCAACCCTTAGCCCCGGCCCCAGCCCTGTCCCAGCCCAGCCCCAGACCCCAGCCTCGGCTCCAGCCCAGCCCCAACCCTAGCCCCAGCCCTGTCCCAGTCCCCGCCCCAGCCCAGTCCTGGTCCCAGCCCCGCCCCAGCCCTGCCCCAGCACCAGCCCGAGCCCAGCCCTGCCCTCAGCCCAGCCCCGGCCCAGCCCAGCCCCAACCACAGTCCCAGCCTGCTCCCAGCCCCAGTGCCAGCCCCAACTCCAACACTGCCCCAGCCCAGCCCCAGCCTCAGCCCTGCCCCAGTCCCAGCACCAGCCCAGTCCTGGTCCCAGACCAGCCCCAGCCCAAGGCCCACCCTGGCCCCAACCCAGCCCAACCACAGTCCCAGCCCTGCTCCCAGCCCAGGCCCACACCAACTCCAACCCTACCCCAGCCCAGCCCCAGCCTCTCGCCCAGCCCCGGCCCATGCCCAGCCCCGGCCCCAGCCCTGCCGCAGCCCCAGCCCCCAGCCCCACCCTCGGCCCCAGCCCATCCCCCAGCCCTGCCCCAGCCCCAGCCCAGGCCGAGCCCAGCCCCAGCCCAAGCCCCAGCCCAGCCCCAGCCCCAGCCCAGCCCCAGTCCCAGCCCCAGCTCCAGCCCCAGTCCAGCCCTAACCTAGCCCTGCCCCAGCCCCAGGCCTAGCCCAGCCCTGCCCAAGGCTTGGTTCCAGCCCCAGCCCCAGCCCTGCACCAGCCCGAGCCCCAGCTTAGTCCCAGCCTAAGCCCTACCCCAGCCCTGCCCCAGGCCCAGCCCAGACCCCAGCCCAGCCCCAGCCCCAGCCCTGCCCCAGCCCCAGCCTCGGCTCCAGCCCAGCCCCAGCCCCAGCCCTGCCCCAGTCCCGCCCCCAGCCCAGTCCTGGTCTTAGCCCAGGCCCAGCCCTGCCCCAGCCAGAGCCCTAGCCCAGCCCTGCCCTCAGCCCAGCCCTAGCCCGGTCCCAGCCCTGTCCCCAGCCCAGCCCAAGCCCAGCCATAGACTTGGTTCCAGCCCCAGCCCAGCCCTGGCCCCACCCCAGCCCCAGCCCTACCCCAGCCCTGCCCTCAGCACAGCCCCAGCCAGGCCCCAGCCCTGTCTGCAGCCCCAGCCCCAGCCCCAGCCCCAGCCCTACCCCAGCCCTAGCCCAGCCCTGGCCCCAGCACAGCCCTAGCCCAGCCCTGCCCCAGCCCCAGCCCAGCCCAGTCCCCGCCCCAACCCCAGCCCAGGCCCCATCCCTGGCCCAGATCCCAACCCAGCCTCAGCCCCATCCCTGCCCCCAGGCCCAGCCCCAGCCCCAGCCCTGCCCAAGACTTGGTTCCAGCCCCGGCCCCAGCCCTGCAGCCAGCCCAGCCCCCAGATCAGCCCCAGGCGAGCCCCAGCCCCAGCCCCGGCTCCAGCCCCCAGCCCAGCCCCACACCTGCCCCAGCCCTGCCCCAGCCCAATCCCAGCCTCCAGCCCCTAGCCCAGCCCCAGCTCAACCCCACCCAGCCCCAGCCCCAGCCCAGCCTTAGCCCTGCCCCAGCCCCAGCCCCACCCTTGGCCCCAGCCCATCGCCAGGCCCAGCCCAGACCCAGCCCAGGCCCACCCTCAGCTCCAGCCCAGCCCCAGACCCAGCCCTTTCTCCAGCCCAGCACCAGACACAGCCCAGCCCCAGTCCTCGACGCAGCCCAGCCCCGGCCCCAGCCCCAGCCCAGGCCCCGTCCGTGGCCCAGCCCCCAACTCAGCCTCAGCCCCATCCCAGCCCCCAGCCCCAGCCCCAGCCCCACCCTCGGCCCCAGCTCAGCCCCAGGCCCAGCCCAGACCCCAGCCCAGCCTCAGCCCCGGCCCCAGCCCTCCCCCGGCCCCCACCCAGGCCAGCCCTGCCCCAGCCCAAGCCCCAGCCCAGCCCTGCCCCAGTCCCTGCCCCAGCCCAGTGCTGGTCCCAGACCAGCCCCAGCCCCAGCCCTAGCCCAGCCGTGCCCTCAGCCCAGCCCCAGCCCGGCCCCAGCCCTGCCCCAGCCCCAGCCCTAGCCCAGCCCTGCCCCCAGCCCAGCCCCAGATCAGCCCCAGGCGAGCCCCAGCCCCCAGCCCCGGCCCCAGCCCTGCCAAGCCACATCCCCAGCCCCAGCCCAGCCCTGCCCCAGTCCCTGCCCCAGCCCAGTGCTGGTCCCAGACCAGCCCCAGCCCCAGCCCTAGCCCAGCCGTGCCCTCAGCCCAGCCCCAGCCCGGCCCCAGCCCTGCCCCAGCCCAGCCCTAGCCCAGCCCTGCCGCCAGCCCAGCCCCAGATCAGCCCCAGGCGAGCCCCAGCCCCAGCCCCGGCCCCAGCCCTGCCCAAGCCACATCCCCAGCCCTAGCCCAGCCCTGCCCCCAGCCCAGCCCCAGTGCAGCCCCAGGCGAGCCCCAGCCCCAGCCCCGGCCCCAGTCCTGCCCGAGCCACATCCCCAGCCCTGGCCCCAGCCCCAGCCCCAGCCCAGCCATAGACTTGGTCCCAGCCCGGTCCCAACCTCAGGCCCAGCCCCAGCCTTGTCCCCAGCCCAGCCCCAGCCCAAGGCCCAGCCTCGAGCCAGGCCCCAGCCCTGTCCACAGCCCCAGCCCCACCCTCAGCTCCAGCCCAGCCCAAGCCCCAGCCCTGACTCAGCCCCAGGCCCAGCCCCAGCCCCACCCTCGGCCCCGAGCCCAGCCGTAGCCCAGCGCTTCCCCAGCCCTGTCCCAGCAAACGGCCCCCGCCCTGACCCAGCCACAGCCCTAGCCCAGCCCTGAACCCAGACCCAGCCCCAGCCCCAAGCCCCACCCTCGTCTCGGGTGAGAGACCCCTTCCACAGGCCCAGCCCAGACCCCAACCCAGCCTCAGCCCCGGCCCCAGCCCTGCACCAGCCACAGCCCTAGCCCAGCCCTGCCCTTAGCCCAGCCCCAGCCCAGCCCTGCCCTTAGCCCAGCCCCAGCCCAGTCCTGGTCCCAGCCCAGCCCCAGCCCTGCCCCAGCCCTGTCCACAGACCGACCCCAGGCCCAGCCCCAGCCCCAACCCTCACCCCAGCCCATCCCCACCCTCAGCCCCAGCCCAGCCCCAGACACAGCCCTGCCCAAGCCCTGGACCCAGTCCCAGCCGCAGCCCCGGCCCCAGCCCAGCCCTAGCCCCAGCCCCAGCCCCAGCCCCAGCCCCAGCCCCAGCCCAGCCCCGGCCCCAACCCCAGCCCAGGCCCCATCCCTGGCTCTGCCCCCAACCCAGCCTCAGCCCCATGCCTGCCCCCAGCCCCAGCCCCAGCCATGCCCAAGACTTGCCCCAGCCCTGCAGCCAGCCCAGCCCCAGATCAGCCCCAGCCCTGCCCCCAGCCCAGCGCCAGACCAGCCCTGTCCGCAGACCCACCCCCAGGCCCAGCCCCAGACCCAACCCTCAGCCCCAGCCCATCCCCGCCCTCAGCCCCAGCCCAGCCCCAGTCCTAGCCCTGCCCCAGCCGAGCCCCAGCCACTGCCAGCCCCAGCCCTGCCCCAGCCCTGCCCCAGTCCCCGCCCCAACCCAGTCCTGGTCCCAGCCCAGGCCCAGCCCTGCCCCAGCCCCAGCCCCCGGCCCCAACCTCAGTCTCGTCCCTGCTCCCTGTCCCGGCCCAGCCCCGGCTCCAGCCCTACCCCAGCACTGCCCCAGCCTCGGGCCCAGCTCTGTCCCAGGCCCAGCCCTGACCCCAGCCCACCCTCAGCCCCGGCCCCAGCCTTGCACCAGCCACAGCCCTAGCCCAGCCCTGCCCTTAGCCCAGCCCCAGCCCAGTCCTGCTCCCAGCGCATACCCAGCCCTGCCCCAGCCCCCAGCCCCAGCCCCAGCCTCAGCCCCAGCCCCAGCCCCAGCCCCAGCCCCAGCCCTGCCGCAGCCCCAGCCCCAGCAACCAGGCCCAGCCCCAGCCCCACCCTCGGCCCCAGCCCACCCCCAGCCCCAGCCCTACCCCAGCCCTGCCCAGCAATTTGGCCCAGCCCTGCCCCCAGCCCCAGCCCCAGCCCCACCCTCGGCCCCCAGCCCAGCCCCAGCCCCAGCCGTACCCCAGCACTGCCCCAGCCTCGGGCCCAGCTCTGTCCCAGGCCCAGCCCAGACCCCAGCCCAGCCCCACCCTCAGCTCCAGCCCAGCCCCAGACCCAGCCCAGCCCAGGCCTCGTCCATGGCCCAGCCCCCAACTCAGCCTCAGCCCCATCCCAGCCCCCTGCCCCAGCCCCAGCCCCAGACTCGGCCCCAGCCCAGTGCTAGCCCAGCCCTGTCCCCAGCCCAGGCCCAGCCCTGCCCCAGGCCCATCCCTAGTCAAGCCCTGCCGTCAGCCCAGCCCCAGCCCAGCCACAGCCACAGCCCCAGCCCCAGCCCTGCCCGAGCCCCAGCCCCAGCCCTGCCCCAGACCTGCCCCAGCCCCACCCCTGTTCCAGCCCCTTCCCCAGCCCCAACCGCGGCTCTAGCCTAGACCCCAGCCCAGCCTCAGCCCTGGCCCCAGCTCTGACCCAGCCCCAGCCCTGCCCCAGCCCTGCCCCAGTCCCCGCCCCAACCCAGTCCTGGTCCCAGCCCAGGCCCAGCCCTGCCCCAGCCCCAGCCCCGGCCCCAACCTCAGTCTTGTCCCTGCTCCCTGCCCCGGCCCAGCCCCGGCTCCAGCCCTACCCCAGCACTGCCCCAGCCTCGGGCCCAGCTCTGTCCCAGGCCCAGCCCTGACCCCAGCCCACCCTCAGCCCCGGCCCCAGCCTTGCACCAGCCACAGCCCTAACCCAGCCCTGCCCTTAGCCCAGCCCCAGCCCAGTCCTGCTCCCCAGCGCATACCCAGCCCTGCCCCAGCCCCAGCCCCCAGACCCAGCCCCAGACTCGGCCCCCAGCCCAGCGCTAGCCCAGCCCTGTCCCCAGCCCAGGCCCAGCCCTGCCCCAGGCCCATCCCTAGCCCAGCCCTGCCGTCAGCCCAGCCCCAGCCCAGCCACAGCCACAGCCCCAGCCTCAGCCCCAGCCCCAGCCCCAGCCCTGCCGCAGCCCCAGCCCCAGCAACCAGGCCCAGCCCCAGCCCCACCCTCGGCCCCAGCCCACCCCCAGCCCAGCCCTACCCCAGCCCTGCCCAGCAATTTGGCCCAGCCCTGCCCCAGCCCCAGCCCTAGCCCCACCCTCGGCCCCAGCCCAGCCCCAGCCCCAGCCGTACCCCAGCACTGCCCCAGCCTCGGGCCCAGCTCTGTCCCAGGCCCAGCCCAGACCCCAGCCCAGCCCCACCCTCAGCTCCAGCCCAGCCCCAGCCCCAGCCCCAGCCCAGGCCCCGTCCGTGGCCCAGCCCCCAACTCAGCCTCAGCCCCATCCCAGCCCCCTGCCCCAGCCCCAGCCCCAGACTCGGCCCCAGCCCAGTGCTAGCCCAGCCCTGTCCCCAGCCCAGGCCCAGACTCGGCCCCTGTCTAGCGCTAGCCCAGCCCTGTCCCCAGCCCAGGCCCAGCCCTGCCCCAGGCCCAGCCCTAGCCCAGCCCTGCCGTCAGCCCAGCCCCAGCCCAGCCACAGCCACAGCCCCGGCCCCAGCCCTGCCCGAGCCCCAGCCCCAGCCCTGCCCCAGACCTGCCCCAGCCCCACCCCTGTTCCAGCCCTTCCCCAGCCCCAGCCGAGGCTCTAGCCTAGACCCCAGCCCAGCCTCAGCCCTGGCCCCAGCTCTGACCCAGCCCCAGCCCTGACCCAGCCCCAGCCCTAGCCCAGCCCAGCCCCAGCCCCAGCCCAGCCCAGGCTCCAACCCCAGCCCAGCCCCGGCCCCAGCCCTACCCCAGCCCTGCCCCAGCAACCAGGCCCAGCCCTGCCCCAGCCCTGCCCCAGCAACCAGGCCCAGCCCTACCCCAGCCCTGCCCCAGCAACCAGGCCCAGCCCTACCCCAGCCCTGCCCCAGCAACCAGGCCCAGCCCTGCCCCAGGCCAAGCCCAGACCCCAGCCCAGCCCCACCCTCAGCTCCAGCCCAGCCCCAGCCCAGCCCCAGCCTTGGGCCCAGCCCTGTCCCAGGCCCAGCCCAGACCCCAGCCCCAGCCCCAGCCCCAGCCCCAGCCCTACCCCAGCCCTACCCCAGCAACCAGGCCCAGCCCTGCCCCAGGCCAAGCCCAGACCCCAGCCCAGCCCCACCCTCAGCTCCAGCCCTGCCCCAGCCCCAGCCCCAGCCCAGCCCCACCCTCAGCCCTGCCCCAGTCCCCGCCCCAACCCAGTCCTGGTCCCAGACCAGGCCCAGCCCTGCCCCAGCCCCAGCCCCAGCCCTGCCCCAGCCCAGCCCCAGCCCCAGCCCCAGCCCTGCCCCAGTCCCCGCCCCAACACAGTCCTGGTCCCAGCCCAGGCCCAGCCCTGCCCCAGCCCCAGCCCTAGCCCAGCCCTGTCCGCAGACCCAGCCCCAGGCCCAGCCCCAGCCCCACCCCAGCCCTGCCCCAGCAACCAGGCCCAGCCCTGCCCCAGGCCCAGCCCAGACCCCAGCCCAGCCCCATCCTCAGCTCCAGCCCAGCCCCAGACCCAGCCCTTTCCCCATCCCAGCCCCCAGCCCCAGCCCAGGCCCCAGCCCTGCCCCAGCCCCAGCCCCAGACTCGGCCCCTGCCCAGCGCTAGCCCAGCCCTGTCCCCAGCCCAGGCCCAGCCCTGCCCCAGGCCCAGCCCTAGCCCAGCCCTGCCGTCAGCCCAGCCCCAGCCCAGCCACAGCCACAGCCCCGGCCCCAGCCCTGCCCGAGCCCCAGCCCCAGCCCTGCCCCAGACCTGCCCCAGCCCCACCCTCAGCTCCAGCCCTTCCCCAGCCCCAGCCGTGGCTCCAGCCTAGACCCCAGCCCAGCCTCAGCCCTGGCCCCAGCTCTGACACAGCCCCAGCCCTAGCCCAGCCCAGCCCCCAGACACAGCCCTGCCCAAGCCCTGGACCCAGTCCCAGCCGCAGCCCCGGCCCCAGCCCAGCCCTAGCCCCAGCCCCAGCCCCAGCCCCAGCCCCAGCCCAGCCCCAGCCCCGGCCCCATCCCCAGCCCAGGCCCGATCCCTGGCCCTGCCCCCAACCCAGCCTCAGCCCCATCCCTGCCCCCAGCCCCAGCCCCAGCCCCAGCCATGCCCAAGACTTGGTTCCAGCCCCGGCCCCAGCCCTGCAGCCCAGCCCAACCCAGATCAGCCCCAGCCCTGCCCCCAGCCCAGCCCCAGCCCCAGTCCTGCCCCAGTCCCTGCCCCTAGCTCAGCCGTTCCCTCAGCCCAGCCCAGCCCCAGCCCCAGCCCTGCCCCAGCCCCAGCCCCGGCCCCAGCCCTGCCCCAGCCCCAGTTCTTCCCCAGCCCTGGCCCCAACCCCAGCCCCAGCCCAGCCATAGACTTGGTTCCAGCCCCAGCCCAGCCCTGCCCCAGCCCAGCCCCAGCCCAAGGCCCAGCCTCCAGCCTAGTCCTGTCCCAGCCCCGGCCCCAACCCAGCCCCAGCCCTGCCCGAGCCTCAGGCCCAGCCCTGCCCCAGGCCCAGCCCGGACCCCAGCCCAGCCCCACCCTTAGCTCCAACCCAGCCCCAGCCCCAGCCCTGCCGCAGCCCCAGCCCCGGCCCCACACTCGGCCCCAGCCCAGACCCCAGCCCAGCCCCACCCTCAACTCCAGCCCTGCCCAAGCCCCAGCCCTGACTCAGCCCCAGCCCCACCTTCGGCCCCGAGCCCAGCCCCAGCCCCAGCCCTTCCCCAGACCTGTCGCAGCAAACGGCCCCTGCCCTGATACAGCCATAGCCCTAGCCCAGCCCTGAACCCAGCCCCAGCCCCAGCCCCAGCCCTGCCCCAGCCCTGCCCCAGCCCCAGCCCTGTCCCAGCCCTGCCCCAGCCCCAGCCTCGGCTCCAGCCCAGCCCCAGCACCAAACCCAGCCCTGCACCAGCCCGAGACCTAGCCCAGCCCTGCCCTCAGCCCAGCCCCAGCCCAGCCCCAGCCCTGTCCTGCAGTCCCAGCCCCAGCCCCACCCCAGCCCTGCCCCAGCCACAGCCCTGCCCCAGCCCTGAACCCAGCCCCAGCCCTGTCCCAGCCCTGCACCAGCCCCAGCCTCGGCTCCAGCCCAGCCCCAGCCCCAGCCCTGCCCCAGTCCCTGCCCCAGCCCAGTCCTGGTCCCAGACCAGCCCCAGCCCTGCCCCAGCACCAGCCCTAGCCCAGCCCTGCCCTCAGCCCAGCCCCAGCCGAGCCCCAGCCCTGTCCGCAGACCCAGCCCCAGCCCCAGCCTCACCCTCGGCCCCCGGCCCAGCCCCAGCCCCAGCCCAACCCCAGCCCTGCCCCAGCCCAGCCCAGACACCACCCTAGCCTCAGCCCCGGCCCCAGCCCTGCCCAAGCCCCAGCCCAGGCCCAGATCCAACTCCAACCCTACCCCAGCCCAGCCCCACCCTCGGCCCCAGCCCATCCCCAGGCCCAGGACAGACCCCAGCCCAGCCTCAGCCCCAGCCCCAGCCCTGCCCCAGCCCCAGCCCAGGCCCAGCCCTGCCCCAGCCCAAGCCCCAGCCCAGCCCCAGCCCCTGCCCTGCCCCAGCCCAGCCTCCAGCCCCTAGCCCAGCCCCAGCTCAGCCCCACCCATCCCCCAACCCAGCCTCAGCCCCATCCCTGCCCCCAGCCCGAGCCCCAGCCCAGACTTAGCCTTGCCCCAGCCCCAGCCTCAGACTTGGGCCCAGCCCAACGCTAGCCCAGCCCTGCCCCCAGCCTTAGCCCAGCCCAGCCCCAGCCCCAGCCCTGCCCCAGCCCTGCCCCAGCCCCAGCCCTGTCCCAGCCCTGCCCCAGCCCCAGCCTCGGCTCCAGCCCAGCCCCAGCACCAAACCCAGCCCTGCACCAGCCCGAGACCTAGCCCAGCCCTGCCCTCAGCCCAGCCCCAGCCCAGCCCCAGCCCTGTCCGCAGTCCCAGCCCCAGCCCCACCCCAGCCCTGCCCCAGCCACAGCCCTGCCCCAGCCCTGAACCCAGCCCCAGCCCTGTCCCAGCCCTGCACCAGCCCCAGCCTCGGCTCCAGCCCAGCCCCCAGCCCCAGCCCTGCCCCAGTCCCTGCCCCAGCCCAGTCCTGGTCCCAGACCAGCCCAGCCCTGCCCCAGCACCAGCCCTAGCCCAGCCCTGCCCTCAGCCCAGCCCCAGCCGAGCCCCAGCCCTGTCCGCAGACCCAGCCCCAGCCCCAGCCTCACCCTCGGCCCCGGCCCAGCCCCAGCCCCAGCCCAACCCCAGCCCTGCCCCAGCCCAGCCCAGACACCACCCTAGCCTCAGCCCCGGCCCCAGCCCTGCCCAAGCCCCAGCCCAGGCCCAGATCCAACTCCAACCCTACCCCAGCCCAGCCCCCACCCTCGGCCCCAGCCCATCCCCAGGCCCAGGACAGACCCCAGCCCAGCCTCAGCCCCAGCCCCAGCCCTGCCCCAGCCCCAGCCCAGGCCCAGCCCTGCCCCAGCCCAAGCCCCAGCCCAGCCCCAGCCCCTGCCCTGCCCCAGCCCAGCCTCCAGCCCCTAGCCCAGCCCCAGCTCAGCCCCACCCATCCCCCAACCCAGCCTCAGCCCCATCCCTGCCCCCAGCCCGAGCCCCAGCCCAGACTTAGCCTTGCCCCAGCCCCAGCCTCAGACTTGGGCCCAGCCCAACGCTAGCCCAGCCCTGCCCCCAGCCTTAGCCCAGCCCAGCCCCAGCCCCAGCCCTAGCCCAGCCCTGCCCTCAGCCCAGCCCCAGCCCGGCCCCAGGCCTGCCCCCAGCCCACCCCCAGCCCAAGGCCCAGCCTCCAGCCTAGTCCTGCCCCAGCCCCGGCCCCAACCCAGCCCCCAGCCCTGGCCCCAGCCCAGCCCTAGCCCAGCCCAACCCTCAGCCCCAGCCCCAGCCCCAGCCCCAAACCCAGCCCTGCCCAATACTTGGTTCCAGCCTTGGCCCCAGCCCTGCCCCCAGCCCACCCCCAGCCCAAGGCCCAGCCTCCAGCCTAGTTCTGCCCCAGCCCCGGCCCCAACCTGAGTCCCAGACCTGCTCCCAGCCCAGGCCCCAACCCCACCCCCAGCCCCAGCCCCACCATCGGCCCCAGCCCAGCCCCACCCGCAGCGCTACCCCAGCCCTTCCCAGCAATTGGGTCCAGCCCTGCCCCAGGCCCAGCCCAGACCCCAGCCCATCCCCACCCTCAGCCCCAGCCCAGCCCCAGTCCTAGCCCTGCCCCAGCCCAGCCCCAGCCCTGTCCGCAAACCCAGCCCCAGACCAGCCCCAGCCCTGCCCCAGCCCCAGCCCTAGCCCAGCCCTGAACCCAGCCCCAGCCCCAGCCCCAGCCCCAGCCCTGACACAGGCCTGCCACAGTCCCAGCCCCAAACCCAGCCCTGCCCCAGCCCCAGCCTCGGCTCCAGCCCAGCCCCAGCCCCAAACCCAGCCCTGCCCCAGTCCCAGCCCCAGCCCAGTCCTGGTCCCAGACCAGACCCAGCCCTGCCCCAGCCCCAGCCCTAGCCCAGCCCTGCCCTCAGCCCAGCCCCAGCCCTGCCCCAGCCCAGCCGCAGATCAGCCCCAGGCGAGCCCCAGCCCCAGCCCCGGCCCCCAGCCCTGCCCGAGCCACATCCCCAGGGCCCGGCCCCAGCCCTGCCTCAGCCCCAGTCCTTCCCCAGTCCTGGCCCCAGCCCAGGCCCAGCCCTGCCCCAGTCCCAGCCCTAGCCCAGCCCTGCTGTCAGCCCAGCCCCAGCCCAGCCCTAGCCACAGCCCCGGCCCCAGCCCTGCACCAGCCACAGCCCTAGCCCAGCCCTGCCCTTAGCCCTGCCCCAGCCCAGTCCTGGTCCCAGACCAGCCCCAGCCCCAGCCCTGCCCCAGTCCCTGCCCCAGCCCAGTCCTGCTCCCAGCGCATACCCAGCCCTGCCCCAGCCCCAGCCCTAGCCCAGCCCTGCCCTCAGCCCAGCCCCAGCCCTGCCCCCAGCCCTAGCCCAGCCCTGCCCCAGCCCCAGCCCTAGTCCAGCCCTTCCCTCAGCCCAACCCCAGCCAGGCCCAGCCCTGTCCACAGCCCCAGCCCCAGCCCCAGCCCCACCCTCGGCCCCAGCCCAGCCCCATCCCCAGCCCTACCCCAGCCCTGCCCAGCAAGCAGGCCCAGCCCTGCCCCGAGCCCAGCCCCAACCCCAGCCCCTGCCCTGCCCCAGCCCTGCCCCAGCCCCAGCCCTGTCCCAGCCCTGCCCCAGCCCCAGCCTCGGCTCCAGCCCAGCCCCAGCCCCAAACCCAGCCCTGCCCCAGTCCCCGCCCCAGCCCAGTCCTGGTCCCAGACCAGCCCCAGCCCCAGCCCCAGCCCCACTCTCGTTCCCAGCCCAGCCCTAGCCCCACCCCAGCCCTGCCCCAGCCTCGGGACCAGCCCTGACCCAGACCCTGCCCAGACCCCAGCCCACCCTCAGCCCCCGGCCGCAGCCCTGCACCAGCCACAGCCCTGCCCCCAGCCCTAGCCCAGCCCTGCCCTCAGCCCAGCCCCAGCCCTGCCCCAGCCCAGCCGCAGATCAGCCCCAGGCGAGCCCCAGCCCCAGCCCCGGCCCCAGCCCTGCCCGAGCCACATCCCCAGGCCCGGCCCCAGCCCTGCCTCAGCCCCAGTCCTTCCCCAGTCCTGGCCCCAGCCCAGGCCCAGCCCTGCCCCAGTCCCAGCCCTAGCCCAGCCCTGCTGTCAGCCCAGCCCCAGCCCAGCCCTAGCCACAGCCCCGGCCCCAGCCCTGCACCAGCCCCAGCCCAGCCATAGACTTGGTTCCAGCCCCAGCCCAGCCCTGCCCCAGCCCAGCCCCAGCCCAAGGCCCAGCCTCCAGCCTAGTCCTGTCCCAGCCCCACCCTCAACTCCAGCCCTGCCCAAGCCCCAGCCCTGCCCAGCCCCAGCCTCGGCTCCAGCCCAGCCCCAGCACCAAACCCAGCCCTGCACCAGCCCGAGACCTAGCCCAGCCCTGCCCTCAGCCCAGCCCCAGCCCAGCCCCAGCCCTGTCCGCAGTCCCAGCCCCAGCCCCACCCCAGCCCTGCCCCAGCCACAGCCCTGCCCCAGCCCTGAACCCAGCCCCAGCCCTGTCCCAGCCCTGCACCAGCCCCAGCCTCGGCTCCAGCTCAGCCCCAGCCCCAGCCCTGCCCCAGTCCCTGCCCCAGCCCAGTCCTGGTCCCAGACCAGCCCCAGCCCTGCCCCAGCACCAGCCCTAGCCCAGCCCTGCCCTCAGCCCAGCCCCAGCCGAGCTCCAGCCCTGTCCGCAGACCCAGCCCCAGCCCCAGCCTCACCCTCGGCCCCGGCCCAGCCCCAGCCCCAGCCCAACCCCAGCCCTGCCCCAGCCCAGCCCAGACACCACCCCTAGCCTCAGCCCCGGCCCCAGCCCTGCCCAAGCCCCAGCCCAGGCCCAGATCCAACTCCAACCCTACCCCAGCCCAGCCCCACCCTCGGCCCCAGCCCATCCCCAGGCCCAGGACAGACCCCAGCCCAGCCTCAGCCCCAGCCCCAGCCCTGCCCCAGCCCCAGCCCAGGCCCAGCCCTGCCCCAGCCCAAGCCCCAGCCCAGCCCCAGCCCCTGCCCTGCCCCAGCCCAGCCTCCAGCCCCTAGCCCAGCCCCAGCTCAGCCCCACCCATCCCCCAACCCAGCCTCAGCCCCATCCCTGCCCCCAGCCCGAGCCCCAGCCCAGACTTAGCCTTGTCCCAGCCCCAGCCCCAGACTTGGCCCCAGCCCAACGCTAGCCCAGCCCTGCCCCCAGCCTTAGCCCAGCCCAGCCCCCCAGCCCTAGCCCAGCCCTGCCCTCAGCCCAGCCCCAGCCCGGCCCCAGGCCTGCCCCCAGCCCACCCCCAGCCCAAGGCCCAGCCTCCAGCCTAGTCCTGCCCCAGCCCCGGCCCCAACCCAGCCCCAGCCCTGGCCCCAGCCCAGCCCTAGCCCAGCCCAACCCTCAGCCCCAGCCCCAGCCCCAGCCCCAAACCCAGCCCTGCCCAATACTTGGTTCCAGCCTTGGCCCCAGCCCTGCCCCCAGCCCACCCCCAGCCCAAGGCCCAGCCTCCAGCCTAGTTCTGCCCCAGCCCCGGCCCCAACCTGAGTCCCAGACCTGCTCCCAGCCCAGGGCCCCAACCCCCCCCCCCCAGCCCCATCCCCAACATCGGCCCCAGCCCAGCCCCACCCGCAGCGCTACCCCCAGCCCTTCCCAGCAATTGGGTCCAGCCCTGCCCCAGGCCCAGCCCAGACCCCAGCCCATCCCCACCCTCAGCCCCCAGCCCAGCCCCAGTCCTAGCCCTGCCCCAGCCCAGCCCCAGCCCTGTCCGCAAACCCAGCCCCAGACCAGCCCCAGCCCTGCCCCAGCCCCAGCCCTAGCCCAGCCCTGAACCCAGCCCCAGCCCCAGCCCCGAACCCAGCCCCAGCCCCAGCCCCAGCCCCAGCCCTGACACAGGCCTGCCACAGTCCCAGCCCCAAACCCAGCCCTGCCCCAGCCCCAGCCTCGGCTCCAGCCCAGCCCCAGCCCCAAACCCAGCCCTGCCCCAGTCCCCGCCCCAGCCCAGTCCTGGTCCCAGACCAGACCCAGCCCTGCCCCAGCCCCAGCCCTAGCCCAGCCCTGCCCTCAGCCCAGCCCCAGCCCTGCCCCAGCCCAGCCGCAGATCAGCCCCAGGCGAGCCCCAGCCCCAGCCCCGGCCCCAGCCCTGCCTCAGCCCCAGTCCTTCCCCAGTCCTGGCCCCAGCCCAGGCCCAGCCCTGCCCCAGTCCCAGCCCTAGCCCAGCCCTGCTGTCAGCCCAGCCCCAGCCCAGCCCTAGCCACAGCCCCGGCCCCAGCCCTGCACCAGCCACAGCCCTAGCCCAGCCCTGCCCTTAGCCCCTGCCCCAGCCCAGTCCTGGTCCCAGACCAGCCCCAGCCCCAGCCCTGCCCCAGTCCCTGCCCCAGCCCAGTCCTGCTCCCAGCGCATACCCAGCCCTGCCCCAGCCCCAGCCCTAGCCCAGCCCTGCCCTCAGCCCAGCCCCAGCCCTGCCCCCAGCCCTAGCCCAGCCCTGCCCCAGCCCCAGCCCCAGCCCCAGCCCCACCCTCAGCCCCAGCCCAGCCCCATCCCCAGCCCTACCCCAGCCCTGCCCAGCAAGCAGGCCCAGCCCTGCCCCGAGCCCAGCCCCAACCCCAGCCCCTGCCCTGCCCCAGCCCTGCCCCAGCCCCAGCCCTGTTCCAGCCCTGCCCCAGTCCCAGCCTCGGCTCCAGCCCAGCCCCAGCCCCAAACCCAGCCCTGCCCCAGTCCCCGCCCCATCCCAGTCCTGGTCCCAGACCAGCCCCAGCCCCAGCCCCAGCCCCACTCTCGTTCCCAGCCCAGCCCTAGCCCCACCCCAGCCCTGCCCCAGCCTTGGGACCAGCCCTGACCCAGGCCCTGCCCAGACCCCAGCCCACCCTCAGCCCCGGCCGCAGCCCTGCACCAGCCACAGCCCTGCCCCCAGCCCTAGCCCAGCCCTGCCCTCAGCCCAGCCCCAGCCCTGCCCCAGCCCAGCCGCAGATCAGCCCCAGGCGAGCCCCAGCCCCAGGCCAGGCCCCAGCCCTGCCCGAGCCACATCCCCAGGCCCGGCCCCAGCCCTGCCTCAGCCCCAGTCCTTCCCCAGTCCTGGCCCCAGCCCAGGCCCAGCCCTGCCCCAGTCCCAGCCCTAGCCCAGCCCTGCTGTCAGCCCAGCCCCAGCCCAGCCCTAGCCACAGCCCCGGCCCCAGCCCTGCACCAGCCACAGCCCTAGCCCAGCCCTGCCCTTAGCCCTGCCCCAGCCCAGTCCTGGTCCCAGCCCAGCCCCAGCCCCAGCCCTGCCCCAGTCCCTGCCCCAGCCCAGTCCTGCTCCCAGCGCATACCCAGCCCTGCCCCAGACCCAGCCCTAGCCCAGCCCTGTCCGCAGCCCTGCCCCAGCCCAGTCCTGGTCCCAGCCCAGCCCCAGCCCCATCCCTGCCCCAGCCCCAGCCCTAGCCCAGCCCTGCCCCCAGCCCAGCCCCAGATCAGCCCCAGGCGAGCCCCAGCCCCAGCCCCGGCCCCAGCCCTGCCCAAGCCACATCCCCAGGCCCGGCCCCAGCCCTGCCCCAGCCCCAGTCCTTCCCCAGTCCTGGCCCCAGCCCCAGCCCCAGCCCAGCCATACACTTGGTTCCAGCCCCAGCCCCAGCCCAAGGCCCAGCCTCCAGCCTAGTCCTGTCCCAGCCCCGGCCCCAACCCAGCCCCAGCCCTGCCCGAGCCTCAGGCCCAGCCCTGCCCCAGGCCCAGCCCAGACCCCAGCCCAGCCCCACCCTTAGCTCCAACCCAGCCCCAGCCCCAGCCCTGCCCCAGTCCCCGCCCCAACCCAGTCCTGGTCCCAGCCCAGGCCCAGCCCTGCCCCAGCCCCAGCCCCGGCCCCAACCTCAGTCTCGTCCCTGCTCCCTGCCCCAGCCCAGCCCCGGCTCCAGCCCTACCCCAGCACTGCCCCAGCCTCGGGCCCAGCTCTGTCCCAGGCCCAGCCCTGACCCCAGCCCACCCTCAGCCCCGGCCCCAGCCTTGCACCAGCCACAGCCCTAGCCCAGCCCTGCCCTTAGCCCAGCCCCAGCCCAGTCCTGCTCCCAGCGCATACCCAGCCCTGCCCCAGCCCCAGCCCAGCCCCAGCCCTGCCCCAGCCACAGCCCCAGCCCCAGCCCTGCCCGAGCCCCAGCCCCAGCCCTGCCCCAGACCTGCCCCAGCCCCACCCCTGTTCCAGCCCTTCCCCAGCCCCAGCCGCGGCTCTAGCCTAGACCCCAGCCCAGCCTCAGCCCTGGCCCCAGCTCTGACCCAGCCCCAGCCCTACCCCAGCCCTGCCCCAGCAACCAGGCCCAGCCCTGCCCCAGGCCAAGCCCAGACCCCAGCCCAGCCCCACCCTCAGCTCCAGCCCTGCCCCAGCCCCAGCCCCAGCCCCAGCCCAGCCCCACCCTCAGCCCTGCCCCAGTCCCCGCCCCAACCTAGTCCTGGTCCCAGACCAGGCCCAGCCCTGCCCCAGACACAGCCCAGCCCCAGCTCCAACCCCAGCCCAGCCCCGGCCCCAGCCCTACCCCAGCCCTGCCCCAGCAACCAGGCCCAGCCCTGCCCCAGGCCAAGCCCAGACCCCAGCCCAGCCCCACCCTCAGCTCCAGCCCTGCCCCAGCCCAGCCCCAGCCTTGGGCCCAGCCCTGTCCCAGGCCCAGCCCAGACCCCAGCCCCAGCCCCAGCCCCAGCCCTACCCCAGCCCTGCCCCAGCAACCAGCCCCAGCCCTGCCCCAGCCCAGCCCCAGCCCCAGCCCTGCCCCAGTCCCCGCCCCAACACAGTCCTGGTCCCAGCCCAGGCCCAGCCCTGCCCCAGCCCCAGCCCTAGCCCAGCCCTGTCCGCAGACCCAGCCCCAGGCCCAGCCCCAGCCCCACCCCAGCCCTGCCCCAGCAACCAGGCCCAGCCCTGCCCCAGGCCCAGCCCAGCCCCCAGCCCAGCCCCATCCTCAGCTCCAGCCCAGCCCCAGACCCAGCCCTTTCCCCATCCCAGCCCCCAGCCCCAGCCCAGGCCCCAGCCCTGCCCCAGCCCCAGCCCCAGACTCGGCCCCTGCCCAGCGCTAGCCCAGCCCTGTCCCCAGCCCAGGCCCAGCCCTGCCCCAGGCCCAGCCCTAGCCCAGCCCTGCCGTCAGCCCAGCCCCAGCCCAGCCACAGCCACAGCCCCGGCCCCAGCCCTGCCCGAGCCCCAGCCCCAGCCCTGCCCAGACCTGCCCCAGCCCCACCCCTGTTCCAGCCCTTCCCAGCCCCAGCCGTGGCTCCAGCCTAGACCCCAGCCCAGCCTCAGCCCTGGCCCCAGCTCTGACCCAGCCCCAGCCCTAGCCCAGCCCAGCCCCAGACACAGTCCTGCCCAAGCCCTGGACCCAGTCCCAGCCGCAGCCCCGGCCCCAGCCCAGCCCTCGCCCCAGCCCCAGCCCCAGCCCCAGCCCCAGCCCAGCCCCGGCCCCAACCCCAGCCCAGGCCCCATCCCTGGCCCTGCCCCCAACCCAGCCTCAGCCCCATCCCTGCCCCAGCCCCAGCCCCAGCCATGCCCAAGACTTGGTTCCAGCCCCGGCCCCAGCCCTGCAGCCAGCCCAGCCCCAGTCCTGCCCCAGTCCCTGCCCCTAGCCCAGCCGTTCCCTCAGCCCAGCCCAGCCCAGCCCCAGTCCCAGCCCTGCCCCAGCCCCAGTTCTTCCCCAGCCCTGGCCCCAGCCCCAGCCCAGCCATAGACTTAGTTCCAGCCCCAGCACAGCCCTGCCCCAGCCCAGCCCCAGCCCAAGGCCCAGCCTCCAGCCTAAGTCCTGTCCCAGCCCCGGCCCCAACCCAGCCCCAGCCCTGCCCGAGCCTCAGGCCCAGCCCTGCCCCAGGCCCAGCCCGGACCCCAGCCCAGCCCCACCCTTAGCTCCAACCCAGCCCCAGCCCCAGCCCTGCCGCAGCCCCAGCCCCGGCCCCACACTCGGCCCCAGCCCAGACCCCAGCCCAGCCCCACCCTCAACTCCAGCCCTGCCCAAGCCCCAGCCCTGACTCAGCCCCAGCCCCACCTTCGGCCCCGAGCCCAGCCCCAGCCCCAGCCCTTCCCCAGACCTGTCCCAGCAAACAGCCCCTGCCCTGATACAGCCATAGCCCTAGCCCAGCCCTGAACCCAGCCCCAGCCCCAGCCCCAGCCCGGCCCCAGCCCTGCCCCCAGCCCACCCCCAGCCCAAGGCCCAGCCTCCAGCCTAGTCCTGCCCCAGCCCCGGCCCCAACCCAGCCCCAGCCCTGGCCCCAGCCCAGCCCTAGCCCAGCCCAACCCTCAGCCCCAGCCCCAGCCCCAGCCCAGCCCAGCCCCAAACCCAGCCCTGCCCAATACTTGGTTCCAGCCTTGGCCCCAGCCCTGCCCCCAGCCCACCCCCAGCCCAAGGCCCAGCCTCCAGCCTAGTTCTGCCCCAGCCCCGGCCCCAACCTGAGTCCCAGACCTGCTCCCAGCCCAGGCCCCGCCCTGCCCCAGGCCCAGCCCAGACCCCAGCCCATCCCCACCCTCAGCCCCAGCCCAGGCCCCAGTCCTAGCCCTGCCCCAGCCCAGCCCCAGCCCTGTCCGCAAACCCAGCCCCAGACCAGCCCCAGCCCTGCCCCAGCCCCAGCCCCTAGCCCAGCCCTGAACCCAGCCCAGCCCCCAGCCCCAAGCCCCAGCCCTGACCCAGGCCTGCCACAGTCCCAGCCCCAAACCCAGCCCTGCCCCAGCCCCAGCCTCGGCTCCAGCCCAGCCCCAGCCCCAAACCCAGCCCCTGCCCCAGTCCCCGCCCCAGCCCAGTCCTGGTCCCCAGACCAGACCCAGCCCTGCCCCAGCCCCAGCCCTAGCCCAGCCCTGCCCTCAGCCCAGCCCCAGCCCAGCCCCAGTCCTAGCCCTGCCCCAGCCCAGACCCAGCCCTGTCCGCAAACCCCAGCCCCAGACCAGCCCCAGCCCTGCCCCAGCCCCAGCCCTAGCCCAGCCCTGACCCCCAGCCCACCCTCAGCCCCGGCCCCAGCCCTGCACCAGCCCCAGCCCTGCCCCCAGCCCTAGCCCAGCCCTGCCCCCAGCCCCAGCCCTAGCCCAGCCCTGCCCTCAGCCCCAGCCCCAGCCCTGCCCCAGCCCAGCCGCAGATCAGCCCCAGGCGAGCCCCAGCCCCAGCCCCAGCCCCAGCCCTGCCCCAGACCTGCCCCAGCCCCACTCCTGTTCCAGCCCTTCCCCAGCCCCAGCCGCGGCTCTAGCCTAGACCCCAGCCCAGCCTCAGCCCTGGCCCCAGCTCTGACCCAGCCCCAGCCCTAGCCCAGCCCAGCCCCAGACACAGCCCCGCCCAAGCCCTGGACCCAGTCCCAGCCGCAGCCCCGGCCCCAGCCCAGCCCTAGCCCCAGCCCCAGCCCCAGCCCCAGCCCAGGCCCCATCCCCAGCCCCAGCCCCAACCCCAGCCCAGGCCCCATCCCTGGCTCTGCCCCCAACCCAGCCTCAGCCCCATGCCTGCCCCCAGCCCCCAGCCCCAGCCCCAGCCATGCCCAAGACTTGGTTCCAGCCCCGGCCCCAGCCCTGCAGCCAGCCCAGCCCCAGATCAGCCCCAGCCCTGCCCCCAGCCCAGCCCCAGCCCCAGTCCTGCCCCAGTCCCTGCCCCTAGCCCAGCCGTTCCCTCAGCCCAGCCCAGCCCCAGTCCCCAGCCCTGCCCCAGCCCCAGTTCTTCCCCAGCCCTGGCCCCAGCCCCCAGCCCAGCCATAGACTTAGTTCCAGCCCCAGCACAGCCCTGCCCCAGCCCAGCCCCAGCCCAAGGCCCAGCCTCCAGCCTAGTCCTGTCCCAGCCCCGGCCCCAACCCAGCCCCAGCCCTGCCCGACCCTCAGGCCCAGCCCCTGCCCCAGGCCCAGCCCGGACCCCAGCCCAGCCCCACCCTTAGCTCCAACCCAGCCCCAGCCCCAGCCCTGCCGCAGCCCCCAGCCCCGGCCCCACACTCGGCCCCCAGCCCAGACCCCAGCCCAGCCCCACCCTCAACTCCAGCCCTGCCCAAGCCCCAGCCCTGACTCAGCCCCAGCCCCCACCTTCGGGCCCCGAGCCCAGCCCCAGCCCCAGCCCCTTCCCCCAGACCTGTCCCAGCAAACAGCCCCTGCCCTGATACAGCCATAGCCCTAGCCCAGCCCTGAACCCAGCCCCAGCCCCCAGCCCCAGCCCGGCCCCAGCCCTGCCCCCAGCCCCACCCCCAGCCCAAGGCCCAGCCTCCAGCCTAGTCCTGCCCCAGCCCCGGCCCCAACCCAGCCCCAGCCCTGGCCCCAGCCCAGCCCTAGCCCAGCCCAACCCTCAGCCCCAGCCCCAGCCCCAGCCCCAGCCCCAAACCCAGCCCTGCCCAATACTTGGTTTCCAGCCTTGGCCCCAGCCCTGCCCCCAGCCCACCCCCCAGCCCAAGGCCCAGCCTCCAGCCTAGTTCTGCCCCAGCCCCGGCCCCAAACCTGAGTCCCAGACCTGCTCCCAGCCCAGGCCCCAACCCCACCCCCAGCCCCACCATCGGCCCCAGCCCAGCCCCAACCCGCAGGCGCTACCCCCAGCCCTTCCCAGCAATTGGGTCCAGCCCTGCCCCAGGCCCAGCCCAGACCCCAGCCCATCCCCACCCTCAGCCCCAGCCCAGCCCCAGTCCTAGCCCTGCCCCAGCCCAGCCCCCAGCCCCTGTCCGCAAACCCAGCCCCAGACCAGCCCCAGCCCTGCCCCAGCCCCAGCCCTAGCCCAGCCCTGAACCCAGCCCCAGCCCCAGCCCCAGCCCCAGCCCTGCCCCAGTCCCTGCCCCAGCCCAGTCCTGGTCCCCAGACCCAGCCCCCAGCCCGGCCCCCAGCACCAGCCCTAGCCCAGCCCTGCCCTCAGCCCAGCCCCAGCCGAGCCCCAGCCCTGTCCGCAAGACCCAGCCCCAGCCTCACCCTCGGCCCCCGGCCCAGCCCCAGCCCCAGCCCAACCCCAGCCCTGCCCCAGCCCAGCCCAGACACCACCCCAGCCTCAGCCCCGGCCCCAGCCCTGCCCAAGCCCCAGCCCAGGCCCAGATCCAACTCCAACCCCTACCCCAGCCCAGCCCCACCCTCGGCCCCAGCCCATCCCCAGGCCCAGCACAGACCCCAGCCCAGCCTCAGCCCCAGCCCCAGCCCTGCCCCAGCCCCAGCCCAGGCCCAGCCCTGCCCCAGCCCAAGCCCCAGCCCAGCCCCAGCCCCAGCCCTGCCCCAGTCCCTGCCCCCAGCCCAGCCCCAGATCAGCCCCAGGCGAGCCCCAGCTCCAGCCCCGGCTCCAGCCCAGCCTCCAGCCCCTAGCCCAGCCCCAGCTCAGCCCCACCCATCCCCCCAACCCAGCCTCAGCCCCATCCCTGCCCCCAGCCCGAGCCCCAGCCCAGACTTAGCCTTGCCCCAGCCCCAAGCCCCAGACTTGGCCCCAGCCCCAACGCTAGCCCAGCCCTGCCCCCAGCCTTAGCCCAGCCCAGCCCCAGCCCCTAGCCCAGCCCTGCCCTCAGCCCAGCCCCAGCCCGGCCCCAGCCCTGCCCCCAGCCCACCCCCCAGCCCAAGGCCCAGCCTCCAGCCTAGCCCTGCCCCAGCCCCGGCCCCAACCCAGCCCCAGCCCTGGCCCCAGCCCAGCCCTAGCCCAGCCCAACCCTCAGCCCCAGCCCAGCCCCAGCCCCAAACCCTGCCCCTGCCCAATACTTGGTTCCAGCCTTGGCCCCAGCCCTGCCCCCAGCCCACCCCCAGCCCAAGGCCCAGCCTCCAGCCTAGTTCTGCCCCAGGCCCCGGCCCCAACCCCACCCCCAGCCCCAGCCCCACCATCGGCCCCAGCCCAGCCCCACCCGCAGCGCTACCCCCAGCCCTTCCCAGCAATTGGGTCCAGCCCTGCCCCAGGCCCAGCCCAGACCCCAGCCCATCCCCACCCTCAGCCCCAGCCCAGCCCCAGTCCTAGCCCTGCCCCAGCCCAGCCCCAGCCCTGTCCGCAAACCCAGCCCCAGACCAGCCCCAGCCCTGCCCCAGCCCCAGCCCTAGCCCAGCCCAGCCCCCAGCCCCACCCTCAGCCCCGGCCCCAGCCCTGCACCAGCCACAGCCCTGCCCCCAGCCCCAGCCCCAGCCCTGCACCAGCCCCAGCCCTAGCCCAGCCCTGCCCTCAGCCCAGCCCCAGCCCGGCCCCAGGGCGGGCCCCAGCCCCAGCCCTAGCCCAGCCCTGCCCTCAGCCCAGCCCCAGCCCTGCCCTAGCCCCAGCCCAGCCGCAGATCAGCCCCAGGCGAGCCCCAGCCCCCAGCCCCGGCCCCAGCCCTGCCCGAGCCACATCCCCAGGCCCAGCCCCAGCCCTGCCTCAGCCCCAGTCCTTCCCCCCAGTCCTGGCCCCAGCCCAGGCCCAGCCCTGCCCCAGTCCCAGCCCTAGCCCAGCCCTGCTGTCAGCCCCAGCCCCAGCCCAGCCCTAGCCACAGCCCCGGCCCCAGCCCTGCACCAGCCACAGCCCTAGCCCAGCCCTGCCCTTAGCCCTGCCCCCAGCCCAGTCCTGGTCCCAGACCAGCCCCAGCCCCAGCCCTGCCCCAGTCCCTGCCCCAGCCCAGTCCTGCTCCCAGCGCATACCCAGCCCTGCCCCCAGCCCCCAGCCCTAGCCCAGCCCTGCCCTCAGCCCAGCCCCAGCCCTGCCCCCAGCCCTAGCCCAGCCCCTGCCCCAGCCCCCAGCCCTAGTCCAGCCCTTCCCTCAGCCCAACCCCAGCCAGGCCCAGCCCTGTCCACAGCCCCCAGCCCCAGCCCCAAGCCCCACCCTCGGCCCCAGCCCAGCCCCATCCCCAGCCCTACCCCAGCCCTGCCCAGCAAGCAGGCCCAGCCCTGCCCCGAGCCCAGCCCCAACCCCAGCCCCTGCCCTGCCCCAGCCCTGCCCCAGCCCCAGCCCTGTTCCAGCCCTGCCCCAGTCCCAGCCTCGGCTCCAGCCCAGCCCCAGCCCCAAACCCAGCCCTGCCCCAGTCCCCCGCCCCAGCCCAGTCCTGGTCCCAGACCAGCCCCAGCCCCAGCCCCAGCCCCACTCTCGTTCCCAGCCCAGCCCTAGCCCCACCCCAGCCCTGCCCCAGCCTCGGGACCAGCCCTGACCCAGGCCCTGCCCAGACCCCAGCCCACCCTCAGCCCCGGCCCCAGCCCTGCACCAGCCACAGCCCTGCCCCCAGCCCTAGCCCAGCCCTGCCCTCAGCCCAGCCCCAGCCCGGCCCCCAGCCCGGCCCCCAGCCCCAGCCCTAGCCCAGCCCTGCCCCTCAGCCCAGCCCCAGCCCTGCCCCAGCCCAGCCGCAGATCAGCCCCAGGCGAGCCCCAGCCCCAGGCCAGGCCCCAGCCCTGCCCCGAGCCACATCCCCCAGGCCCCGGCCCCCAGCCCTGCCTCAGCCCCAGTCCTTCCCCAGTCCCTGGCCCCAGCCCAGGCCCAGCCCTGCCCCAGTCCCAGCCCTAGCCCAGCCCTGCTGTCAGCCCAGCCCCCAGCCCAGCCCTAGCCACAGCCCCGGCCCCAGCCCTGCACCAGCCACAGCCCTAGCCCAGCCCCAGCCCCAGCCCTGCCCCAGTCCCCTGCCCCAGCCCAGTCCTGCTCCCAGCGCATACCCAGCCCTGCCCCAGCCCCAGCCCTAGCCCAGCCCTGCCCCAGACCCAGCCCTAGCCCAGCACTGTCCGCAGCCCTGCCCCAGCCCAGTCCTGGTCCCAGCCCAGCCCCAGCCCCATCCCTGCCCCAGCCCCAGCCCTAGCCCAGCCCTGCCCCCCAGCCCAGCCCCAGATCAGCCCCAGGCGAGCCCCAGCCCCAGCCCCGGGCCCCAGCCCCTGCCCAAGCCACATCCCCAGGCCCGGCCCCAGCCCTGCCCCAGCCCCAGTCCTTCCCCCAGTCCTGGCCCCAGCCCCAGCCCCAGCCCAGCCATACACTTGGTTTCCAGCCCCAGCCCCAGCCCAAGGCCCAGCCTCCAGCCTAGTCCTGTCCCAGCCCCGGCCCCAACCCAGCCCCAGCCCTGCCCGAGCCCTCAGGCCCAGCCCTGCCCCAGGCCCAGCCCAGACCCCAGCCCAGCCCCACCCTTAGCTCCAACCCAGCCCCAGCCCCAGCCCTGCCCCCAGTCCCCGCCCCAACCCCAGTCCTGGTCCCCAGCCCAGGCCCAGCCCTGCCCCAGCCCCAGCCCCGGCCCCCAACCTCAGTCTCGTCCCTGCTCCCTGCCCCGGCCCAGCCCCGGCTCCAGCCCTACCCCAGCACTGCCCCCAGCCTCGGGCCCAGCTCTGTCCCAGGCCCAGCCCTGACCCCAGCCCACCCTCAGCCCCGGCCCCAGCCTTGCACCAGCCACAGCCCTAGCCCAGCCCTGCCCTTAGCCCAGCCCCAGCCCAGTCCTGCTCCCAGCGCATACCCAGCCCTGCCCCAGCCCCAGCCCAGCCCCAGCCCTGCCCCAGCCACAGCCCCAGCCCCAGCCCTGCCCGAGCCCCAGCCCCAGCCCTGCCCCAGACCTGCCCCAGCCCCACCCCTGTTCCAGCCCTTCCCCAGCCCCAGCCGCGGCTCTAGCCTAGACCCCAGCCCAGCCTCAGCCCTGGCCCCAGCTCTGACCCAGCCCCAGCCCTACCCCAGCCCTGCCCCAGCAACCAGGCCCAGCCCTGCCCCAGGCCAAGCCCAGACCCCAGCCCAGCCCCACCCTCAGCTCCAGCCCTGCCCCAGCCCCAGCCCCAGCCCCAAGCCCAGCCCCACCCTCAGCCCTGCCCCAGTCCCCCGCCCCAACCTAGTCCTGGTCCCAGACCAGGCCCAGCCCTGCCCCAGACACAGCCCAGCCCCGGCTCCAACCCCAGCCCAGCCCCGGCCCCCAGCCCTACCCCAGCCCCTGCCCCAGCAACCAGGCCCAGCCCTGCCCCAGGCCAAGCCCAGACCCCAGCCCAGCCCGAGCCCCAGCCCCAGCCCTGCCCCAGACCTGCCCCAGCCCCACCCCTGTTCCAGCCCTTCCCCAGCCCCAGCCGTGGCTCCAGCCTAGGACCCCAGCCCAGCCTCAGCCCTGGCCCCAGCTCTGACCCAGCCCCCAGCCCTAGGCCCAGCCCAGCCCCAGACACAAGCCCTGCCCAAGCCCTGGACCCAGTCCCAGCCGCAGCCCCGGCCCCCAGCCCAGCCCTAGCCCCAGCCCCAGCCCCAGCCCCAGCCCCAGCCCAAGCCCCGGCCCCAACCCCAAGCCCAGGCCCCATCCCTGCCCCTGCCCCCAACCCAGCCTCAGCCCCATCCCTGCCCCCAGCCCCAGCCCCAGCCATGCCCAAGACTTGGTTCCAGCCCCGGCCCCAGCCCCTGGCAGCCCAGCCCAGCCCCAGTCCTGCCCCAGTCCCTGCCCCTAGCCCAGCCGTTCCCTCAGCCCAGCCCAGCCCAGCCCCAGTCCCAGCCCCTGCCCCAGCCCCAGTTCTTCCCCAGCCCTGGCCCCAGCCCCAGCCCAGCCATAGACTTAGTTCCAGCCCCAGCACAGCCCTGCCCCAGCCCAGCCCCAGCCCAAGGCCCAGCCTCCAGCCTAGTCCTGTCCCAGCCCCCGGCCCCAACCCAGCCCCAGCCCTGCCCGACCCTCAGGCCCAGCCCTGCCCCAGGCCCAGCCCGGACCCCAGCCCAGCCCCACCCTTAGCTCCAACCCAGCCCCAGCCCCCAGCCCTGCCGCAGCCCCAGCCCCGGCCCCACACTCGGCCCCAGCCCAGACCCCAGCCCAGCCCCACCCTCAACTCCAGCCCTGCCCAAGCCCCAGCCCTGACTCAGCCCCAGCCCCACCTTCGGCCCCGAGCCCAGCCCCAGCCCCAGCCCTTCCCCAGACCTGTCCCAGCAAACAGCCCCTGCCCTGATACAGCCATAGCCCTAGCCCAGCCCTGAACCCAGCCCCAGCCCCCAGCCCCAGCCCGGCCCCAGCCCTGCCCCCAGCCCACCCCCAGCCCAAGGCCCCAGCCTCCAGCCTAGTCCTGCCCCAGCCCCGGCCCCCAACCCAGCCCCAGCCCTGGCCCCAGCCCAGCCCTAGCCCAGCCCAACCCCTCAGCCCCAGCCCCCAGCCCCAGCCCCAGCCCCAAACCCAGCCCTGCCCAATACTTGGTTCCAGCCTTGGCCCCAGCCCTGCCCCCAGCCCACCCCCAGCCCAAGGCCCAGCCTCCAGCCTAGTTCTGCCCCAGCCCCGGCCCCCAACCTGAGTCCCAGACCTGCTCCCAGCCCAGGCCCCAACCCCACCCCCAGCCCCCACCATCGGCCCCAGCCCAGCCCCACCCGCAGCGCTACCCCCAGCCCTTCCCAGCAATTGGGTCCAGCCCTGCCCCAGGCCCAGCCCAGACCCCAGACCATCCCCACCCTCAGCCCCAGCCCAGCCCCAGTCCTAGCCCTGCCCCAGCCCAGCCCCAGCCCTGTCCGCAAACCCAGCCCCAGACCAGCCCCAGCCCTGCCCCAGCCCCAGCCCTAGCCCAGCCCTGAACCCAGCCCCAGCCCCAGCCCCAGCCCCAGCCCTGACCCAGGCCTGCCACAGTCCCAGCCCCAAACCCAGCCCTGCCCCAGCCCCAGCCTCGGCTCCAGCCCAGCCCCAGCCCCAAACCCAGCCCCCTGCCCCAGTCCCCCGCCCCAGCCCAGTCCTGGTCCCAGACCAGACCCAGCCCTGCCCCAGACCCAGCCCTAGCCCAGCCCTGCCCTCAGCCCAGCCCCAGCCCAGCCCCAGTCCTAGCCCTGCCCCAGCCCAGCCCCAGCCCTGTCCGCAAACCCAGCCCCAGACCAGCCCCAGCCCTGCCCCAGCCCCAGCCCTAGCCCAGCCCAGACCCCAGCCCACCCTCAGCCCCGGCCCCAGCCCTGCACCAGCCCCAGCCCTGCCCCCAGCCCTAGCCCAGCCCTGCCCCAGCCCCAGCCCTAGCCCAGCCCTGCCCTCAGCCCAGCCCCAGCCCTGCCCCAGCCCAGCCGCAGATCAGCCCCAGGCGAGCCCCAAGCCCCAGCCCCAGCCCCAGCCCTGCCCCAGACCTGCCCCAGCCCCACTCCTGTTCCAGCCCTTCCCCAGCCCCAGCCGCGGCTCTAGCCTAGACCCCAGCCCAGCCTCAGCCCTGGCCCCAGCTCTGACCCAGCCCCAGCCCTAGTCCAGCCAGCCCCAGACACACCCCCCGCCCAAGCCCTGGACCCAGTCCCAGCCGCAGCCCCGGCCCCAGCCCAGCCCTAGCCCCAGCCCCAGCCCCATCCCCAGCCCCAGCCCCAGCCCCAGCCCAGGCCCAGCCCTGCCCCCAGCCCAAGCCCCAGCTCAGCCCCAGCCCCAGCCCTGCCCCAGTCCCTGCCCCCCAGCCCAGCCCCCAGATCAGCCCCAGGCGAGCCCCAGCTCCAGCCCCGGCTCCAGCCCAGCCTCCAGCCCCCTAGCCCAGCCCCAGCTCAGCCCCACCCATCCCCCAACCCAGCCTCAGCCCCCATCCCTGCCCCCAGCCCGAGCCCCAGCCCAGACTTAGCCTTGCCCCAGCCCCAGCCCCAGACTTGGCCCCAGCCCAACGCTAGCCCAGCCCTGCCCCCAGCCTTAGCTCAGCCCAGCCCCAGCCCTAGCCCAGCCCTGCCCTCAGCCCAGCCCCAGCCCGGCCCCAGCCCTGCCCCAGCCCACCCCCAGCCCAAGGCCCAGCCTCCAGCCTAGCCCTGCCCCAGCCCCGGCCCCAACCCAGCCCCAGCCCTGGCCCCAGCCCAGCCCTAGCCCAGCCCAAACCCTCAGCCCCAGCCCCAGCCCCAGCCCCAAAACCCTGCCCTGCCCAATACTTGGTTCCAGCCTTGGCCCCAGCCCTGCCCCCAGCCCACCCCCAGCCCAAGGCCCAGCCTCCAGCCTAGTTCTGCCCCAGCCCCGGCCCCAACCCCACCCCCAGCCCCAGCCCCACCATCGGCCCCCAGCCCAGCCCCACCCGCAGCGCTACCCCAGCCCCTTCCCAGCAATTGGGTCCAGCCCTGCCCCCAGGCCCAGCCCAGACCCCAGCCATCCCCACCCTCAGCCCCCAGCCCAGCCCCCAGTCCTAGCCCTGCCCCCAGCCCAGCCCCAGCCCTGTCCGCAAACCCAGCCCCAGACCAGCCCCAGCCCTGCCCCAGCCCCAGCCCTAGCCCAGCCCAGACCCCAGCCCACCCTCAGCCCCGGCCCCAGCCCTGCACCAGCCACAGCCCTGCCCCCAGCCCGGCCCCAGGGCGGGCCCCAGCCCCAGCCCTAGCCCAGCCCTGCCCTCAGCCCAGCCCCAGCCCTGCCCCAGCCCAGCCGCAGATCAGCCCCAGGCGAGCCCCAGCCCCAGCCCCGGCCCCAGCCCTGCCCGAGCCACATCCCCAGGCCCCGGCCCCCAGCCCTGCCTCAGCCCCAGTCCTTCCCCAGTCCTGGCCCCCAGCCCAGGCCCAGCCCTGCCCCAGTCCCAGCCCTAGCCCAGCCCTGCTGTCAGCCCAGCCCCAGCCCAGCCCTAGCCACAGCCCCGGCCCCAGCCCTGCACCAGCCACAGCCCTAGCCCAGCCCTGCCCTTAGCCCTCGCCCCAGCCCAGTCCTGGTCCCAGCCCAGCCCCAGCCCCAGCCCTACCCCAGTCCCTGCCCCAGCCCAGTCCTGCTCCCAGCGCATACCCAGCCCTGCCCCAGCCCCAGCCCAAGCCCAGCCCTGCCCTCAGCCCAGCCCCAGCCCTGCCCCCAGCCCTAGCCCAGCCCTGCCCCAGCCCCAGCCCTAGTCCAGCCCTTCCCTCAGCCCAACCCCAGCCAGGCCCAGCCCTGTCCACAGCCCCCAGCCCCAGCCCCACCCCAGCCCTGCCCCAGCAACCAGGCCCAGCCCTGCCCCCAGGCCCCAGCCCAGACCCCAGCCCAGCCCCATCCTCAGCTCCAGCCCAGCCCCAGACCCAGCCCTTTCCCCATCCCAGCCCCCAGCCCCAGCCCAGGCCCAGCCCTGCCCCAGGCCCAGCCCAGACCCCAGCCCAGCCCCATCCTCAGCTCCAGCCCAGCCCCAGACCCAGCCCTTTCCCCATCCCAGCCCCCAAGCCCCAGCTCAGGCCCCAGCCCTGCCCCAGCCCCAGCCCCAGACTCGGCCCCTGCCCAGCGCTAGCCCAGCCCTGTCCCCAGCCCTAGCCCAGCCCTGCCGTCAGCCCAGCCCCAGCCCAGCCACAGCCACAGCCCCCGGCCCCCAGCCCTGCCCAAGCCCCAGCCCCAGCCCTGCCCCAGACCTGCCCCAGCCCCACCCCTGTTCCAGCCCTTCCCCAGCCCCAGCCGTGGCTGCAGCCTAGACCACCAGCCCAGCCTCAGCCCCTGGCCCCAGCTCTGACCCAGACCCCAGCCCTAGCCCAGCCCAGCCCCAGACACAGCCCTGCCCAAGCCCTGGACCCAGTCCCAGCCGCAGCCCCAGCCCCAGCCCAGCCCTAGCCCCAGCCCCAGCCCCAGCCCCAGCCCCCAGCCCAGGCCACCATCCCTGGCCCTGCCCCCAACCCAGCCTCAGCCCCATCCCTGCCCCCAGCCCCAGCCCCAGCCCCAGCCATGCCCAAGACTT